>NW_028244346.1:0-292164 GCF_964263255.1 Lissotriton vulgaris
TCCCTGTCCAATGTGCTGCTTACGTTTTTCTTGTACTGCTCCTATTTAGGAACAGCAGAGCTTAATTTCAGCCAGACGTTTCTGGTGCTCAGCACCGTTACTTAGTTGTCAACACCAGCACTTATACAGTCTGCCACATGGCTGTTTGTCTAAATTAGAGCTGAGCACAACAACAGTTGTTTATTAATTCAATATACATTTAAAAAGACTACTACCTACTGCCCACCCTATTCTTATAACTTTGGGGGCCTGGAATAGTCTGAATTGTCATACTTTTAGGAGTGTGATGGTTAGTCGTAATATTAAAAAAAGAAAAAGAAAACGTACCTGATGCTGTTTCTGCCGGTTCGTGCCTCAGAGCTCCTCTGCTTCCTGGTCCCAGCAGTCTCTGGGACAACATCAGAGACTCCCTGTGCAATCCCCGTGCTGCTCTCATGCTGCATGACAGCAAGGCGTGGATTGGCCTGAGCAGCCTTGTTTAACGCTTGCTCATGCACAGGGAGTCTGTGCTGTTTCTCCAACCCGGCTGTGCAATACAAAACCTAACTGCGCATGTCTGTTTGGCCGGCCTAAGATGGTCGGCCAAACAGAACCGCACCGTTAGCAATGCACATCACTCCGCCCCCTCCCAAGGCCCGATCCACCTATCCCCACACAAATTGGCTAATTGAGCTGCTGAAAAAATAAAACAATATTGTTATATTTTTCAGCTGCTGGCTCAGCTAGTGGGGCACGCTCCTCCGCCATTGCAGAGGAGCTGCCACTGATGTCCTGATTGCCAATCCTCGTTCAACCACCCACAATAACGAAGTCTGACTTTATAGCTCAGAGCTAGGTTCTGGGTTACACATGGGCATAGCTTTAGCAAGCTCCCGACACTGGAGCAGTATCTCTGGAGTTGTGTCCGACTTTGTGATGCACTGGCAGTGCCTAGCTTTAGGAGTGTCTCTGGTGCAAGAGAGAGGATGTGGGGCAACAACCAGAGCTGCCACTTTGGAACTGGGGTACCAGGTCCGAGCCTGGAGTTGACTAAACATCCAGTGATTCTGGGCAAATCACAAAATCTCCCAGTGCCTACATAGGATGAATGTTTCCTTGTGTAATGTATCAGCTGCTCGTGTAGAGCGCTCCAATAGCTCTGGGGCGAGTTTGCGCTATATAAAACTGCAAAAAAAACTGGAGCTGTGGTACGTGCAAGGGCTTTTCCTTACTCTGTGCTTTGTATATGCCAAGAGTGCCTCTCGTGCACTGGAGCTCACTGCAGTGGGAGCTCTGCCTCACTCTGTGCTACACACGTGTCTCTGGGGCACTATTTAGTGAGTGACTTTATGAGCTCTGCCTGCTCAAGGTTATATCGGTGGACACCTTAGTAGCGTCCGTGGTGCACTGGAGAAGTATGTGCCTGTACTAGCTGTGTGTGGCACAGGGCGCACTGGTGTGGCACTAGCAGAGTCCCATGCGTACTGGAGCAGTGATTGTAGGAGCTCTGCCTGGCTCACGGTACACTGGTGCAGTGCTTAGCAGTGTCCCATGCAGCGGTGCTGGAACCATTTTCAGGTTGGGGGTGCGACATCAATGTTACATCAAAGAAGTCGTAGGCACAGGGATAGTGAAAAATCCAAGCATTCCACGTAGAATAAGTGTACCAATTAAGCCACGCCCTTTCCACATGAGAGCGAAAACGTTTGGTAATTAGCCATTGGTGAATTTTGGAGCACACTCTCGCAAATATATTACTAAAGCATGGTGTGCAGTCTCATTTACAGATGGCACGTTTTCCAGTGAAATGGCTGATACATTTGCACAGACATGCAGTTTTCCTGATAAAACTGCATGGGGCTCAACAATAGATAATATTGGGGTGTCAGCGAACATCATTTGCGCGTCACCAACTAATCGTATTAAAAATATTCCATCTCACTTCGAAATGACAATATATTTTGAAATATTTTTAGAGTTCATTTAAAGGTATTTAAATGTTGTGTGCTAAGGAAAAAATAAACGTCCTATAGCCTTCCCTTTCATACTTCCTGCATGCCAGCAAGATTAACGCATAGTTTATATAGTTCACTTGACCAACTCCTCTCCATTTCCAGTCAGGGAAAGAAAAGTAAACACCAATCTCCATATTAAAAAGAATAAGTAGCAGTTTGTCAGAAACATAGCCTGACATTTGACTTATTTTAATGCTCAGCAAATGTGACTACATGAACACAGCATTTAAATGCGTGTTTATTGCTCGTTCACCTTATGAACTCCAGCATGTTTATTTTTGGGGTGCTGCTGCAGCACCCCACTTCCCCCGTACCTCTAATTCCAGTGCCTATTCACCCATGCTTGCTGGAGCAATGCATGCCTGTACGAGCTCTCCGCGGCTCAGGATACGCTGGTGCAGCGCTTAGCAGTGTCCCATGCGCAGCGATGGACTGTAGGAGCTACACCTGGCCCAGGATCACATATGCGCAGAGCTTTAGCAGGGCAGGGCCCCGGGACCGCTGGAGCAGCGCTTGCCTGTACGAGCTCTGGCTGGCTCAGGTCAGGGTTACACCCATGGGTCAAGTCGGGGTACCACGTGGGTGGACGGCGTCCCCGACTTATTTTAGCGGGAGCTCGATACTTGGAGCAAATGGAGCAACACATTCACTCTTTGGCCTCTCTGTGGCGAGATCGGAGCTCATTCAGAACGCTGCTCACTCGCTGGCT
Organism: Lissotriton vulgaris; assembly: GCF_964263255.1. Taxonomy (NCBI): domain Eukaryota; kingdom Metazoa; phylum Chordata; class Amphibia; order Caudata; family Salamandridae; genus Lissotriton; species Lissotriton vulgaris. The sequence goes on from NW_028244346.1 coordinate 2,704, forward strand.
TCTCTGATCTAAGGGGTGAGCGAGGGGAGACAATGAGTCTGATGTGCAAGCCACCTTTCGTGGCGTTACTTCCTGTCGTGAAGTCAGCGTCCCACCACCAGCCGTGGTCGGTAATGGGTGTACCTGCAGGGCGGTGACGTAGGGACTGGGAGGGGCAGGGGGTGTAGTAATCTATGGATTACAGAGCTTTACAGGCAAGTAAACATATAAATAAATAAAACGAATTTCGTTGCGTGCACTTCATCTTCAAATGCGATGTAGTGCGCGCAATGAAATTCGTTTTACCACTACCGACCGCGGCTGCCCACCGCTTCTTTTTAGGACTCGTGCCCTGGTTACACCTCTCCGAAGCTTAGCAGAGTATCTCGTGCACCAGAGTAAAACATCTTACTATCACTATACCCTCTTTCTAAATAACCCGATTGGTTAACAACACCCGCACGTTCTACCGTAGGTCAAAGTAGAGTGTCGTTGCACAGCAGAAACACTGGGGCCACTACCTCTGCATGGCTACAGATTAGGATGGAGTTGTTGTCACGTGGGATATCGCATTACCGGCAGATAAGAGGGACGTTGCTAAGCAACAGACATAGTAGTGGAAGAGTAGAAAGCATGGACGTGGCTGGAATCGCAGAAGTGTGGGATCTCAGGGAGTCTGTCCCTCCGACTGGGAGTGAGGAAAGATAGGTGCGTCTGGATAAGCAACCAGCACTATTAACATGTGAACCGGGGAAACTGGAACCGCGCCAGCTGGGTGAGGAACAAGAACACCCCTAAATGTGAAGGTCAAGCAGCTCTAGACACTACGGCACAGTGACCGCGCGCGACCTCCAGCATGGAGCTATTGCATTGTAATTTGGGGCCTAGAAGAGCGCGAGCTCTCGCAGCGTGGCACTCCGGCAGAGTCAGCTAGTACACTCCGCATCCGGAGTGACGGGCATTCCTTCATGACATGCATGTAAAAAATAAAGCCGACATAAATCACTGAACTCTCCCAGCAAAGTCAGTGGGCTCGAGCCCCATCACAGCCGCGTGCACGCCACGCGCCAGAGCAACGGGTCACGCGCTCCTCGCCTGACCTTTAGCCCAGCAAATGAACCTGCGGTGCACCTGCGGTGCACAGTGTGACGTGACGGTGCAATGCACAGTGTGTATCTAGAGTGGAGTGGCCTAGAGAAGACGGTACAGAGAGACGAGAGAGAAAGGAGAAGCAATGAAAGGAGAGAGAGGAAGAGTTTGAGGCCGCGGGGAAGGAGATAATGTGTTGAGGTGAGGTAGAGGGTACAGAGGTAGAGAGAGGAAGTAGTGAGATAAATTGAGAAATCCATAATGAGAGAAAGAGGGGAGGAGCAGGGAGAGCTAAGTATTTAGAGAGATTAGAGGTAGAAAGAGAAAAGTGCGAAAGATAGAGAGTTGAGGTATAGATCTAGGTAAAGAGAGGGGAGAGCGGTATTACAAATGTGAGGTGTAGAAATATGAGATATAGGGCCAGATGTAGGTGGCCTTTACCGGTCGGTAACGGCCGATTCCGGCCGTTACCGACCGGTAAATGGGTCAATGAGAAGTAGGGGGACCTTGTTTACCGATTCGGTATATTTACCGAATCGGTAAAGTTACCGAATCTGTAAAATACCGAATCGGTATTCATACCGATTCGGTATTTTACATATGTAGGTGGGACTCTTCTGAGTCCCAGAGGCCTTACAGAATCGGTATTTTACCATGAATTAAAACCTCATGGTAAAATACCGATTCTGGTGTGCATGCACATGTGTGCATGCACACCTATGCCATGTGACAGGCAGACCTGCCCTTAGGGCATGTATGCCTGCCACATGGCACCCACGCCTGTATTGGGGGTGCCAGAGGGTGTCAAAGTGACACCCCCTGCACCCTTGATGGATTCGGTATTTACCGATTCAGTAAATACCGAATCGGTAATGCCCATTGATTCCTATGGGCTTCAAAGCCCATAGGAAGCAATGGGCATTAACGATTCGGTATTTACCGAATTGGTAAATACCGATTTTTACCGAAACAAAACATCTGGATTACCTACATTTCCCCCCCTCCAATTTACCACTTCTTAAATACCGAATCGGTATGATTCGGTATTTAAGAAGTGGTAAAGTGGAGTTTACCTACATCGGGCCCATAGAGAGGTGAGGAAGCCAGTGAATGAGGAAACAGCTATAAGTGTGAGGGATTCACGGAGAGGGGATGTAGCGATGTGTGGTATGAAGAAAGGTTCGGTCGAGAGAGGAGGCGGCGAGGTAAACAGAGGTCAACAGCTTTATTATAGCACACAACCTGACAGTTCCAGTCACTTTCCTGGGGGTCTCTGGAAGGAGGGAGCTCTGGGCTTGCCCACTGTGCCCATGCACAAGCATCTCTGATAGGAAGGATGCCTTTCTGTATACAGGGGTGCATCTTCAGGTGGGCGCTGGTGTTTGGGGTGTGACACCTCCCAAATAAATGCATTCTTGGCTTGGTAGTTGGGTCTGTTGGTCCTAAGTCAGGTTTGCCATGTCATTGTCAGTTTTTCTCATTAGTGAACTTTGATGTGAACTGAAGGGGGTGAGACGGGGGGGGGGGGGATAGATATCAGGTGACTGAATTGCAAAATGGGAAGCCAGAAAACCTGGAATCAATATCCACTTTCCTGCTTGTCCAAATTGTGTGATCCTAGGCAAACATTCAATTAATTTCGCAGGGCCTCTGTTATCACATTTGAGGCCACTTTCAAGCACTTGAGTTCAGGATGTGTGAAGTATAAGCACCTTTTATGTTTGATTTAATAGACTAATATGTTCATCCTTCTATAATAAGAATATAGGCTATGCTTAGATTTTACATAACTATTGACTTGCATGGCCGTTTAGGGTGGGGGTGAGCTGGTAATGCCTCTGAGTTCATGGTTAAATCTATCACTTTTAATAAATGTCTGTCTGTACGGTGATATCTGAAACACCTCCATGTGTTAAAGAAAAAATACACTTTTTTTACTTTGAAGAGACTATTATTTTTTTACGTTATGTTTGTTGTACAGTGTACATGCTAAATGTTTTCACAGCTTGGCTCGTGCACAGACCCTTAGAGCCATGCCAGACCTATGGCTCGGCGCTGCTTGCCCTATTAATTTGCTTGGGCGCTCACCTCTATTTGAGAATCCGACTTGGTACATGACCCTGTCAGTCACTTGATAACATGATTTGTAAATGTCGAGGACTGGAAACATGGAGACCTGCCTGCTTGCACCAATTTGTCAACTCTCCCATCAAAGGTTCTTGTGGCAGAAATGAAGAAGAGTCTGCATAGTAAAAATGCATTTAAAATAGGTGAGCCCAAGGCAGGGGCACAGGCCGTCGTGTTGTACGCAGGGCCGGACTGGCCATAGCGGGCACCGGGCAATCCCACGGTGCGCGGCACGGGTGGGGGCCGGTTTTAGGCCCCTGGGGGACGTTTTTGTTACAGGGCCATTTTTGTGGCATAGCTGCAAAATCGGCCCTGTACCAAAATCGTCCGAAAACCGGCCCCGGCAAAGAGCTCGGTTGCACCCCCAACCCCCCTGAGTGGGGAGGGGGGGCAGCCATCACTTTGCCAGGGTTGTGGTTCCCAGTCCGGCCCTGGTTGTACGTGACAATAGGCATAAATTCACAGGGAGAATTACCAGGGCCAGATGGGATGGACATGGGGCGAAGCTTTGGGAGGAGGGGTTGGGGAGGGGGTGGGGGAAGGAGGAGTGTTTGTGGTGTGACACCCTCCAAATGCATTTTGGTTATCTAGGGGCTCCAAGTCAGGTTGCCATGCCTGGGTCGATTTTTCTCACCATTCTCATTTCATTAGGAGGTTTTAACTTCTTCATTTTTTGGAGCAGAAACTGAAATATGAAATGAAGATGAAAGCTAAGCCTGCAGCCACGCCCTCTGAGGCGAGCGTCATTATCAATACAGGTGCTGTTAATTGACTTTGGGACTGCTCACAAGAACTCCGCCCGTGAACAAGTGCTAGGAAGCACGAAACGCGTTGGGCGTTTATGTTTTGGGAACATTGTGTGAGCTGGCAGGCGGTAGCTTTCATCTTCATTAAATTGCTACACCTTCACCTTTGGCTGCGTGGCTTCATTCAAAAGGGGCAACCTGTGTTTTGAATAAATTGCGGCCATGCCTGGTCGCGAATGGAACCCCGCCGCGTGAGCGGATCTCGGCTGCCGCCTCATGACGACAGCATTTCGAGAGCCAAAGCAGCATGGATGAGGGCGACACGGAACAGCCTGTGCAACTCAGGACTTTGTTTTCCACCCACTGGGGTCTTCACTGTTGTTTATTTGTGCACCCCGAATGTCACTCACTGGAGAAATACCCGTCAGCACTACAAATACCAGCAGGCAAAGCCTGCAGCCACGCCCTCTGAGGCGAGCGTCATTATCAATACAGGTGCTGTTAATTGACTTTGGGACTGCTCACAAGAACTCCGCCCGTGAACAAGTGCTAGGAAGCACGAAACGCGTTGGGCGTTTATGTTTTGGGAACATTGTGTGAGCTGGCAGGCGGTAGCTTTCATCTTCATTAAATTGCTACACCTTCACCTTTGGCTGCGTGGCTTCATTCAAAAGGGGCAACCTGTGTTTTGAATATATATATATATATATATATATATATATATATATATATATATATATATATATATATATATATATATATGTATGTATATATATATATATATATATATACATATATATATATATATATATATATATATATATATATATATATATATATATATATAGTGACAGGTTTACTAAAAAAAAAGTAGTACATCTGCACCTGTGGAAGTACTCCTTGAATGGCTTCAAATGTATTACTCTTTGCAATTCACAGACAATGGCAGTAGTAGGCTTGGAAAGCTTTGCCAGTCTCTGGTGTCCAGGCATACTACTGCCAAACAAACACTCTCACGGTGATGGGGTGATTGCTTCCAGATAGTCTAACCAGTGGCAGTCAACATTCCAACCCATTGTTAGGTCTCGCCTGTCGATGCGCATGCGCATCGAGCAAGCGAGACTATGGGGGCTTATCCACTCTTTGTCCAACTTGCAAGGAATCGTGGCGATTCCTTGCAGTGCCCGTGACTTTTAAGCTCAATGCGCATGCGCATTGAGCTTAAAAGCGCGTGCACATGCCCCCAGCCGCCTGCCTTGCCTACTCTCCCGCCCCCTCACTTCTTGATTGCACGGCCGCTAGGCCGTGCCTCCCCTACTCTCCTCCTCCTACTCTCCTCCCCTCGCCGTCTGTTCCCGCACTCCTCCCACACCCCCGCTCCGCCCCCTCCCCTGCCTGCCATGTCGCGTCGCATTTCTCCTCCCCCCTCCCCCCTGCGCACAACGACGCACCATGAGGGCACAACAACAATGCCATACACAATCTATAACTTTATGACCCTCTGTGTAATATGATCAGTATTACATAGGATGCCTCGGATACTACAGACAATGGGGGCAAGCAATAACCCAGCATATCATCACGCACAGCACTGTGGGCTTTGTCACATTGCATATAAAAATTATAGTCAAGTTATAGCAAAACGATATTTGTAATGGGTGCACCTTTTCCTAGCGACGTACAACACGCGTGTATGCCCATTGCAATTATCGCTCAAAGGGTGCATGCAATAAGTCCTTGTTATCAATGCAAACACGGCATAATGTCTGTCCCCGTGAGCGATGTTACACAACGCGTCAAAACACTGGTAGGCATGGGCAATATCTGTTATCAAACACGACGTCAATCATTCGAAGCGAGACTTACATCATGTAACATGCCATGAGCACGTCTGGCAAACTAACTGCAACGTTGCTAAATAACGCTGGGGTGCTTTTTTTGGTGCGTGCATGGATGGCTCTCCAAAGCAAGTGCGTGGAAATATTGTGCTTTGTGACGGCTGTGTGGGAGAATCTGAGCGCGCGGTGACATGCGGTGGATCTGCAAACCGACAATCGCTGCAGATGCATCCATAGGAAATATCCCACGGTCAGTAGTATAGATACAGCCATCCATTTCTGCCGGTAGAGCTTTATGGTGCGTGATGTCCAATGTCACTAGATATGTAAGTGCGACCCTCCGCGTCTGTCAGTGCCTATGCGTCATGCACTGAGGTTGACCACACACTGTCATGCACGTACGGCTGTATTCCACACGAATGGTTGTACCGACTGCTATGACTACGTACGGGACGTGACTACCTCCATATGCTATTTTGCACACATATGACATCATCTGCCACAGTTCCCTTGTCCTATTAATAGCATAAGTGTCTGATTTATGACTGACAGCCGCGAGGGGTTCCGATGTTCTGTGTAGTGCCGGTAACTTTGTTTACTTTGCACTTTGTTGAGCTTCAAAAGGGCAGAAAATAGATGTATTCTTCAGTACTGATTTGGTTATTTCGAGCAATTGCAGACTGCGAGTCGTGGCCACAGGCACCCGCTTTTGGGCCCTAAACTTGCATTTCTCCTCCCCCTCCCCAGCCAGCTTCCCCCAGGCCGTAGCAGCACTCCTCCCACACCTTTGAAGTGAAGTTTAGCTTCACTTCAAAGGCCCCTGCTGCTTCACACGGTGTCGCATTTCTCCTCCCCCCTCCCCTTCTCTGCCTTCCCTCCGTCTTATCACTTTTATCCTTTCATTATTTTTTTCTTTCCATTCCTCTCCCACATCACCGATTTTCTTCCTTCTTTGTTCCTTTCTTCACATTCCTTCTTTATTTTTCTTTCGTTATTTTTTCTTTCCTCTCCTCCCCCACATCACCGATTTTCATCCTTCTTTGTTCCTTTCTTCACATTCCTTCTTTATTTCTTCCTTCCTTTTGTTTCTTTCTATTTTAGTTCGCAATTGTTATTCATCTCTGCTTCTTTCTTTCTCATTTTTTCTTTTCCTTTTTATTCCACCCCTCTCTCCTTCCTTTTCCATCTGCCTTACCCTGCTAGCGGGCCCCTCATCCGTCACATGCTGCCCTGTCACCCCTCTCCCCTGCCTCTGCTCCGTGCAGATCTTACCCCTGCGTTCCGTCTCTCACGGCCCGTGATGCTGTGATGCGTCCCTGACTCACTCTCAGACTTCACAGAGACTGTTAGGTTTCTTTGATTGTAAAGGGGATTGTTGGGGGGCGGGGTGTTTGCAGATGACAGAGGCGCTTACACTGCCGTCTAGTGAAATAGATGGCTTGCACGCCATGTCAAATCTCCCATTCGGCTCCGCGGTCCCTTTATAATCTTACATTTCCGATATGTGGCAGTCTTCTCTCATTCTGCCTGCATTGCTCTTAGGTCTCTTGGAGTGGCGCTACTGCTACAGCAAGAGGTTTGCTTGGGGGCAGGAACGTGGCGGGACTGGGAGATGATGCGGGTTTTACTCCTGCCTACCGAGGTTCAACAAAAATCTTTACATTTTTGGCAGATCGCCTCATTTGCTCCTGCATGTAAACGTGAATGTAACATGCATGTTTGCTAAGTGCACGTTCACCTCTGGAGCTTCTTGGCGCTGAATAACCAAGGTTTACTGTTACCCGCCGCAGTGATACTCATTTTATGTTTCATGTAAATATGTCATTTAAAAGCACTTGTATTTTTTACTGTCCCAATCACGCGTACACCCCTCCGTTTTGTGTAATCTAATTCACAGCACTGCGCTGCGCCAGATATACAGGGACGTGTCTGTAGAGCTCTGTTTGTCACTGTAACAAGATCTACGCTGTTTCGGTCAGGGGGTTTGCTGCAGAGGCAGTCTTCTGAGGAACTGCCTCAGTTGTGTGATCCTGGGCAACTCGCTCTGTATCACTGCGTTCAGATCGGCATTCATCAAAGTGAAGCAAACCAAAGCCAGTGCCTACCATTGTGTGAAAATAGGACAGTGTGTAATCTTATTTCAAGCAAAAGTCATACATCTCAGGATGCGCTCACAATCCCTAAGTTATCACAAATTCAACACCCTGCAAGCGGAATGTGTTAATTTGTGTGCGTGTGAATTCGAGATCCTACATTTTTTAATTAAATAGTGGAAAGTATGAGGTCCTAGAACAATGCCCTCGAGGGACCCCTCTGCCACACCCTGAAAACGCCCATTATTATATGTGCACACATGTTGGTTCTATGAGAGCAGTTACTTCACAGCCTTAAGGCCACACTCCATGTGACATCCCTTTTATGCACCATATGAACATGACCTGCACTTGCTTAATTCTTATATGTTTGTATTTAGCCCCTATGCAGAGGGTTGAGGCGATGAGGAAGGTCACGTGCCCAGTAGATGTCCCAAGATCGTGAAGACAGGTTGTCTTTTATTCTGAACCCTCTCAGATGTATGCATGACCTTAACATATGCATGTTCTTTCATATGCCTGGCCCTAAGATGTCCTCAGACATGCCTGACCATAACATACTGTGAACAGAATATGAATGTACTTACATATTTTCTCAGAGATGTCAGATGCTCTTGGGTGGTGTGCCTGCATGTACGCAAGAGCGTGTGTTGCTTTGACTAAAAAAAACAAGCACTGGTGTTGCCAATAGGTCTCGCAGTAGGAAAGTTGGAGCTATTGGTTTTGTAAATGACAAAGCCCTTTATGTTTTTAAAATTAAAACAAAAATAAAAGGCATTGCTATTTGCAATTGTAATAGCTCCAACTTTCCTACTGCGAGACCTATTGGCAACCCTTCACCCTCAACCTCTCACTCACCCTCACTCACCCTCAACACCTCAGCCTCACCCTCACTCACCCTCACCCTCACTCACCCTCAACCCCTCACACTAACTCACCCTCACTCACCCTCAACTCCTCACCCTCACTCACCCTCACTCACCCTCACCCACACTCACCCTCCCCCAACCCCTCACCCTCACTCACCCTCAACCCCTCACCCTCACCCTCAAACCTTCACCCTCAACCCCTCACTCACCCTCACTCTCACTCACCCTCACTCAGCCTCAACTACTCTCACTCACCCTCAACCCCTCATCCTAACTCACCCTCACCCTCACTCACCCTCACCCTCACTCACCCTCAACACCTCACTCACCCTCACACTCACTCACCCTCAACACCTCACCCTCAATCTCAACCCCTCACCCTCACTCACCCTCACCCTCACTCACCCTCACCCTCACTCACCCTCACTCTCACTCACCCTCAACCCCTCACCCTCACTCACCCTCACTCACCCTCAACCCCTCACCCTCACTCACCCTCACCCTCACCCTCACTCACCCTCAACCCCTCACCCTCACACAGTGCAATAGGTCTCAGACCATTTCAGTTAGAGCTTTAAGAAATGTTTATGGCTTTTTTTATTTGTAATTCTTTAGCATTAGCTACAGGAAACAAAAATGCTAAACATTTACAAAAAAAACCCATAAACAATTCTAAAAGCACTAACTCTAATGGTGCAAGACCTATTGCATTTCCAATGCTTGTTTTTCACCCGCTGTGGGACTCTAGACAGAGGCTGATCATGTTGCAAATGAAAACAGTCAATCCCGAATCTTGGTCATCTCACCACTCCACCCTGCAGCGCACTAGTTTTATAGTTGGAATATTTGAGATTCACATCCACCGAATCATACCATGCATCTGGCAATATACATGTTTGCAGTCCTGCCAAGTACCACGTGTCAGGCGTTAGACTAACGTATTTCAGTGAGGTGGGCCGCATCACCGCCCTGAAATGTGAAGACACGCATATAAGCACCTATGCCTGTTAAGCGCTGTGGCCCGAGTGGTGACTATTAGAATAACATTAGTGTTAGTGGCACGGACAACAGGCAGCCCACGCTGCTTGGCAGACTTCTTGGGGGCTGGGCTCTGAGCTGCCTGCTTGCTACAATGAAGCGACTGGTTTGAGAATCACCGCGCGGCAACGCAGCAAACTTTCATTCTTGCTTTTGGAAGTCATCACGGATCGAGACTGCCTCTGGTGACGCGAGCGGGCAGCAGCTGAGGAATTCAGTTAAGGGCCACGCTGCTGTTGACGAGCTCCGCTGCCAGCACCGTAATAAATACCCTTGGCTGCCAAGTGACCGTCCCAGTCGGGCCCACCACCGCCCAGGCGGCAACGGAGTCTCTCAGAACACACCTCGACTGACTACTGCGGCAAGGACCCCTCACTGTGCAGCTGAGCTGGCCCGAGCAAGCCTGATGCGGGCAGACGGTCGCCACAGAGAGAGGGGAGCCAGGCAACCGTTGTCACTTGAAATGCAGCTGCTCTCGAACTGCAATTTCATTTCAAGTAAGCGCCTGCCTAGCTCTGGATTTAGAGTGGGCCGTAAAATAAGAGTACTTTCTGCTCTTAAAGTTTAAATTGATCTGTGCTCCCTGCTTCCCTTCTGACCTATTCCAAGTTCCACACACGCACACACAAGTCACAGGCACACTTGCAGCCACAAACAGACTTGCACATAGCGGCCAGTCAGTGACACACACACACACACAAAACATGCACGGCACGAAACCTTTCTCAGGCCGGGTGATTTAACGTGATTTCTCTATGCTGGCCTAAACACTCACTTGAAACTATTTTACTAATGCCACTACACATGACCGATCATCTTCCACATAATTGCCCACTGGCTCGTGGCTGCTGGCCGTGGAGGGTGTGACCAAGTATGTGCCCCACAGGGTCTGAGGCTGCCTTGCCGAAAATGCTCGGGGTGGGTGCTGCCGTCTGCCGCCATTAATTTTCACTTCACCTTTGGCCAGCCAACAGCTCCAACTGTCATTTACTTTGGCAATGATAGGCAATTAAATCCAGTGCTCATGAGAGGCTGGTGGTGCCCAGGTTTGTGAGGTGGCTGGTAGCTGGAAGTATGCATGTGTTACATGAATGCTAATTAAACTGATTTGAAGTGCATAAGAAATACACAAATTATTTGAGAATGCAGGACGTTTATTCTGTACATTAAATCATTCATGCTGGGCAGCCTCAAGTTGAATGGGCCATTCCTTGAAGATCTTGGAATCAACTGTAAAAGTGTTGAGAGAGACTCCATTATAAAAATTATAAACACTATAGCGCCCTAGTTGCATGTTATGCCTGAGACTTCTCTGTGCCTCAGCCTTGGGCATAATGCATTTCTGGCTCTTTGCAGCAGTTTTAAGATGTTCTTATTGCACAAATGTAATTTAATTTAATATGTTTCCCGCGTCTTCATTGCTTGATTTTGCTCGCAAGAAAGTGTCACTCATAGTCTTTGAAATGTCACTCCTAATTACCCTGACATTATGAAAATGTCACACATAGCAATCTGAAACCTTGGCAGCTATGTGTTTGTAATATGCATTGTGTCGGCAATGTACTATATATGTGCAGTACAACGTGTGCATGTGTAAACTACAGGTTAGGTGTAAGAGAGAACAGAATGCAGTGTTGTATGCAAACCGGTCCTAGGATGCTGGTTTCCAGTACAGGGAGGACTTAGCCTGGCAGTTCGGGCTGGACTGTTCCCATTGGGCGCAGGGTCAGGACTGATTTGCATATGACTGGGTCCAAACTGGAATGGCATGGTGAGCAAAAAAACGATGGATTTGGGCCCATATCTCTGTACTGGGGTGAATGTATGACACTGTTCTGCATTCTGTCCATCAATTGTTCTTTTTGCTTTTTGGATACAGCATGCCCTATTGTCATGCATAGGAGTTGCACAGTGAATGTGAGTTATGCTCTGTGGCAGAATTTTGTCTATGATCATTGTGCCGTATTCAGGGAGTGTTTGATGTGCAGAGTGCGTGCAGCAAGTGACCTGTATGCCATTTCACGGTGCTTATTCAGTAGCATTGTGTGTCCTACCAGATTGTGTAGTATGGGCATTGCACAGCATACAGTTTGCATACCACAGGTGCAGGTGTTCTGTACACATGTCTGTGTGTCTTTATATGGGATTGTGTATACACAGACATGCACACGGATAGGCTCAGAGCCTCCTCTGCTTAGCGCAGAGATGGATTTGCAGAGATTTGCAGTGCTGTGTGTTTAAGATTTTCAGAGAGACCTCCCTGAGCCTCTTTGCTCACAGAATTACCTGGCTTTGGAGGTAGTACCTCAGTAAACAGGCAAACATCTGCCTCTGTGTCCTCTCCGGTAGCGTAAACAGGAGCATACTTAAAGACACCCATTGCGAACAAGAGTTTCCACCACTACCACTACGACCACCACTCTTCAAGTGCATCGCCTGCAAGAGTGACTGCAGTTGTGCTGGCCGTGTTAACCTTTACGATCTTGTTTTTTTTTCCTGGGGCTGTTGGGGCCTAAGTGTTGATGTGGCTGCCACATTTTTGGCCTTCTCTTGCAGATGGGTATGGGCGAGTAGGGCCAGGTGGTATGCAAAGTCCAGATCGTCAAGCTTCATCCAAGCTGTCCATTGTATCCCATTCCTTCTCCTTGCGGTGGATGTCTTCATGATCCAGTCTATGATCAGCAGGAAGTAGAAGGTGAGAGAAAACAACCCTGGTGGACTCCTGTCAACACTTGGAGGCTTTCATGAACTGTCCTTCACAGACTATCCTGCAAGTCATTACCTTGCAAGAGTTCCTGATGATTCTTATGAGTTTACCTGGCACACCTTAGTGGCGGAGAATTTTCCAGAGGGTCTCTCTGTGAATGCTGTTGAATGCCTTCTCCTAGTCCATGAAGTTGACATAGAGGGGGGAGTTCCATTCCATCAACTGCTCAATGATGATGCACAGTGTTGCAATCTGGTCTGTGCAAGATCTATCTTTGTGAAAGCCAGCTTTCTGGTCTCGCAACTGAGCGTCAACTTGTTCCTTCATTCTGTTCAGGATGACTCTGCTAAACACAGTGTCTGGGGTTGATAGAAGAGTAATCCCTCTTTTGTTTGCACAGCTACTTATGTCACCTTTCTCGAGGATCTTGATGAGATATCCCTTCTTCCAGTCTGATGGTATTTTCTTCTCCTCCTAGACTCTTCCAAACATGGGGTAGAGCATATCTACTGATGTTTCAATGTCTGCCTTCAGTGCCTTTACAGTAATGTTGTCAGGTCCTGCTGCCTTCCCATTTCTCAGATGCTTGATGGTTGCCACATTTCTTTCCTTGATTGGTCTGCTGTATTCAATTGACATACCCTTCTCAGCTGGCTGTATGTCTGGTGGAGACTGCAGCATGGACTGATTCAGCAGTTCTTCGAAGTGCTCCACCCATCTTCGTTGTTGGCCTTCGTTACCCATGATTATCTTCCCAGCTTTGTCTTTAAGCAGGTCCTTCTGGCTTGCTGTATCTGCCAAGTGCCTGGATACCCTCTGGGGTAATTAGTGCACAATTTAAATCAGTATAACATAACTTCTGCCAGAGAATTTCCTTTTTATGTTATAGAGCTCTTTAAGGTTTCCATGGCTTGCTGCTTTCTTGGCTTCTATTGCCAGACCATTGATGAATCTTTACTTGTCTGCTCTTAAGCGGAAGTGGCGCCAGACTAACACCTTTTCATGGCCAGGCTAAAGCTAAAGCTTAAGAATGCATGGATGGAACTGTCAAACCAACACCAGTGATATAACACCACCTTTCTCAAACATGCACAGAAAAGGAGTGAATACTCAGTCACCCTCAGTAACACGTTTCGTGTCCTGCAAGAACCAGAGTACAACAGAGACCCAGTAGAAAGTCAGTGGGAGAAGATCAAAGAAACATAGACATCAACCTGCCAGGAGGTACTGGGTCCCAAGAAACCCCAGCATAAAGAATGGATCTCCACAGAGAGTCTCCTCAAAATCCAAGAGAGAAAGGAAAAGGAAGCTGCAGTCAACTCTATCTGAACAAGGGCAGAAATAGCAAAAGCTCAAGGCGAATACACAATTTTCCATTGGTATTGTTATATAGAGACTTTTGTTTAATGGACCCATGAGTTGACAATATTGTCTGAATCAATAATCCTGCAGGCAAAAAATCCCCTCCCAATCTGAGAGTCTAAAATAATCAAGTCAATGAATCATATTCATCAATACGAGTGTGTTTTACAAGAAAATGATCTGTCAGAGCAGTATTATTTTTTATAGAACTGTACACAATCTTAACAAATAGTAAAATATGCGCAAATAAAATCTGCTTTTTTCTTTAATTGATTGTCTCAGAGAGTTACAACTCTAGATCAAGTGGCTTAGGGTTGTTATGGGTGAAATCTTCGGTAGGCCTGTTCTTTTTCCAGTTAAATAAAGAAACAAGGGTCCTAAGCTAAGCAAAATTACAAATTAATACTATATAGACCACAATAGGCTGCTATATATTTTTCCTAATTTATTTTAAATTGGATCAAGTATTAAGAGTTTGAATACATTTAGCAACAAACAATTTATTGCAGTAAGGCACAGTCCTGCACCTACTCTGGGAAACACTGATAACATTGATCTAAACAGTGCCCAGATCGCTCACTCTTTTTGCCTGAAAAACCCTTCTTTCCTACTGTATTTTTTCCTAACTTTTCCTTTTATTGTGTTTACCTCTTCAGTACGGTGCAGGACTGTGCCTTACTGCAATACATTGTTTGTTGCTAAATGTATTAAAACTCTTAATACTTGATCCAATTTAAAATAAATTCCTTGTCCGGCTGGGCAAAGGAAAAATATATTGCAGCCTATTGTGGCCTATATAGTATTAATTTGTAATTTTGCTTAGCTTAGGGCCCTTGTTTCTTTATTTAACTGATACCCATGGTCCATAGCTACCTATTGGGTCCCCCTTGTTTCCTTAAAAAACCTGTTCTTTTTCCAGGTCATCAGACTTTCAAAGAATTTTATAAATCCCCTTTAATGATTCATACGGAGACCAGCACAGCAAATGTATAGGTTAGTATGTTTCAACAATGATGATAGTCTCTTGTAGGCAGGTAGTCAGGTAGCTAGTCACGTGGGTTATACTATAGATAGGTTTATTGAATAAGATAAGTCTTAGTTACAGGTTATAAGTAAGATGCTAATCGCCTCACCAGGAGCAGCATCCTTGCTGCTCAGCCGACTCCCTCCAACTGACATTCATCCCAATCAGGTTCTCAACATTCTGTTACATCACACTCACACTGGCT
The DNA here is from genome assembly GCF_964263255.1 of Lissotriton vulgaris. NCBI lineage: Eukaryota > Metazoa > Chordata > Amphibia > Caudata > Salamandridae > Lissotriton > Lissotriton vulgaris. The sequence goes on from NW_028244346.1 coordinate 17,781, forward strand.
GAGCAGCAGGGAACGAGGAACTATGGAGAAGATGCATTTCACACAGGTTAAAACAGTGCCCTCATCAGGACCAAGTAAACATCTTGTGAAATGATCGCATCAAGATGATAATACTTGAAAAATGCCAATGGCATGGCAAGAACCTGTTTCCTTCTGTGAATTAGTGAATATCTTAGATATCAGCACTCTAATTCACAAAAGGAAAGTTAACAGATTCTTCCTGTGCATTCAGAAATACAATTAGCATGCAATGGCAAAACCTTGGGTGTTCCATCGCATGCAGCTAGACCTAAGCCACTAGATGGCCATGAGACAAATATCTTCAAGTAGCCTTGCTTCTCAGAATGCACATTGACTACTCAAGGGTCACCGGAATTATGGTAATATAGTCGACAGGTCTACCAAAGAATTCATCATCAGATTGCAAGAGATGCACACACAGGAGTCCAACTAAACACTGCATTACAACATTACAAGACTCCACAAAACTAGCACATATTGCCCGTACAATAAATACAGGGTAACAAAGAAAAAAATAGCGCAGGCACAGGTACACCCTCTCTTTCTTCTTCTCCGATGTGGAGTACACACTGGGTTCTGTGTTGTCTTCTTTATTATTTTATCCTGATCGTCAAGTAAATCTTTAATCAAAGCACCTTACCCTTGTGGGCCTCTGACACTGCCTGCAAGTGACTGCTCCTCACAGTGTTATGCCTCCTTGCAAATGAGGAAACGCCCCCTTAAGAGAGCCTCCGTGTTATATGTGCACCAGTGCTATCTATATTGCAGAAGGGGCTATACAAGCGTCTTTGGCTCCTTCTGTAATACCGAACTGCCTAGGAGGCGCATAAAGATGGCGCACAGGCACACACCCCGTGCGTCCCCCAGGGCACTTTCTGTGATACAGTCCCAGGTCCAGCTTCTCACACTGTCCACGACTACTACCTGCTCCTGGAAGTGTCCCGCAACACTTTAAACTTCCCACGAGTCACAGCTCGTCACAATGCCTACTAATGGATGTTTCCGACACTGCCTACAGCTGCCAGCTCTGAACACTTCCTAGGAGTGTGTGCTCTTCAAACCAACCACTAGTTCCTTTTCTTTAAACCACCCACCAGTAATGGCTCTATATAGTGGCCAATCGCTGTATGGTTCCCCAGTGCCAGCTCCTCATGTTGCTCATCAGTCACAGCTCCTCACAGTGTTACCAATTTCAACTTCTTGCACTGCCTACTAGTGCCAGCTCTTCACCCTATCAGATTATTATGCTACCTCTATACTCTGCCCAAACATGTGTTTTTCTCATTCTGCTTATCAGTGACAGCTCCTCATCCGGCCTTTCACTGCCAAATGCCCAAACTGTATATCAGTGTCACTTCCCCCTTCCACCAATCACAAACCTCCTGTGCTCTGAGTTACAATGAAGGCCGCTGCCAGGGACATTGATGAGAGTTTTGGGCATCACACGGCCTGGGCACAATCACCTGCACCTCCAGTCCATTTACCTTTGCACAAGAGATTCTCTCAGGAGGCAACTACGTACATCATCCCTAGTTCTCAAGTGACCCTCACTCATGGTCTCACCTGAATCTCCTTCGTTTCACTTAGAAAAATGACCACTAAATGCTTTTCCATCTAGACCTCTGCACTTTACAGGATACTTTTGGTTGCCTAGCCGTTTCATTAACAGGAGGCTGCCAAAATGGGGACTCCACGAATGGTCACACTCTCCAATGACACGATCATTGATATAACATGTTTTTTTAAATTATAATCCTTATTGACATTTCAACAAGTAATATCCATATACCACAGATATCATAAAGACAGATGCAGAACATCCCTCCTGACCCACCCGCGCTCTACCTTTACTGTACCAATCTTAGTTAACAGGGTTGTAAATTGGCTGGTAAGAACATTCTAGAATTCAAGCACACACTGTCATGGTCACAAGCATTTTCCATCAAATACAGTCTAGGTTACTAGGCAGCTAGCATTTCAGCTGAGGCCGGACAGCATGGTATCCCATCACACTACACAGTATACCATCACATTTTCCAAAACCTGGATATTGACAGTCTAGGGTAGTCTAGTGTCTGGGGGATTAAGTAAGTCTTCCAGTATGGCAGCCCACACCTGTAAATCGTCTGCCAGCTTTATATCCTCCGTACATTTACACATTCGCCCCTCCTCAGCTACTGCACATTCAGCCACATCTGTCGCCCACAGCGCACCTCGGGAGGGGTAGAGGAGAGCCAATGAATGGCAATTTGACGTTTTGCCAGGACTAACCCTAGTACAAGGAATTTCCTACTCAGGACCATTTTTACAGACAGGTAGCATACCCAGAAGACATTGCTTAGGGTCCCTCGGGACCACCCAACCTGTTGCTGTGTGCAGCCAGTCTGTCACAGTCTGCCGGTACGTGTTTAAAGCCTCACATCCCCATACCATATGCAGGAAGTCCTCTTGTTCCGCAGAGCAATGGGGCAAGCAGAGGTCTGTCCCAGGTATATCATGTGCAATATAGCCGGAGTCAAGAATACTTGGTGAATGACACTATACTGAATCAATTTAAATCTCACGTTCGCTCTGGCTTTTGGTATATCCGCATGCACGGAGTCCCACTGCGTCTCTGTGATTTGTTCTCCAAGCACAGCCTGCCACTTATCCTGTATCTGTAACAGTCCATCGGGAAAATCCTCTCGGAGTGCCCTGTATGAAAAGGAGATCGATCATCTGCCTCCCGCCATTTTCAACGGTGGAGCTAGTGTACCGGACTCCAGAGGAGCTTCGGGGAATGAGGGCCATATGCCGCGAGCAGAGGCCATCAACTTGGCAAATTACAAGAATTGCTTCTGACCGAGTTGGAAAGTCTCAATGGCATCCTGGAGGGTTACGAATCTTTTGCCTGGGTACAGATCTTGGAATGTAGTACAACCTCAGACGCACCAGCGTTCTATCGCCACTGTAGGGACCATATAGACATGCTTGATCACTTGTCGAACCACCATTTCCATGCCCTACAAACCTGGCCAAGCACATAAGGCGTAGCTTTAGGGACTCGCGCCCACAGCATGAGGAGCTCTGGAAGGGGTGTGTCCACAAGGGTACAGGAAAGTAAGCGTTTTTCCCAGTTTTCCTCCTCATCAAGCCAGTGCACGGCATGTTGTAGCTGAGCCTCAAGATAATATAATTCCAGATCAGGCAGCTCAACACTACCTCCGTGTCTGGATGTAGTATGCACAAATTTATCAAGTCACCCTCATATTTCCAAGAGTTCCCGCTTAACGTCCTTCCATTCTCCCAGTTTATAAGGGACACTGCCAACTTGTCCTCCAATACCTTCAGTTTTTTTCTCATGCAAGTCTAACATGCGTGTAAGCCACATTTTCACCCCATATGACACCTTCATGCATTCTCCCCTGAGTACCACCTTCATAGCATCTCACTCTGTGGCTCGAGCACTAACCAGTTTTTGTCAAAGTAATGATCTAATTTCTCAGAGACAGTCTCAGCAAATATGGGGTCATTTAGGGCTCCAGCTAGGGTGGCCAGAATTTTAAAGCCAAAAACCGGGATATTGCACAAAAAAAGAAGAAGGACTACAATTTTACTTCAAGCGATGAGAGCGCTCCTCGGCAGAGAATTACAGAACAGGTAGTAAGAACATACATAAAATGCAATTTTTAAGCCCAGTAGCTTGCCTGTTAATTAAAGTGCTGTCTTGAAACAACTGCTAACTATTCCTGCTTTGTAAAACATAAAAAACACCTCCCACTGTTTTCAGTCGACCCTCTCTAAAAACGGGGACATGAGCAAAATTTCTTGAAATTTGCTGGGACAGATGTTTAAAAACAGGGACCGTCCTGGCAAAACGGGGACGCCTGGTCACCCTAGCTCCAGCTCTCATCCTCCAGAGCGGGACACTCTGAACCCTCCTACTATTTCTATAAGAGAACAAGAGCGGGGAGTGATCTGATATATATCATGCCTGATATGAGATGTCAACAATATCATGTGTCAGAGCTCCAGTCACCAAACAGTAATCTAATCGACTACACATTCTAGTTGCCTGGGGTGTAACAGGAGTAGGAATGTTGCAACGGATTGCGCTCCCTTACGTCCCAGAGGTCAAGCCCCCCCTTTACTTCCTGTAGGGACCTGGTCATTGCAGGTTTTGTGTCTGCCCGTGGGGGGGGGGGAAGTTAACAGTTAAGCTCGCCATTGAGCACACAATCAAGGTCTCCAACCACAATTACTTCATGGCCTAGTTGAGCAGCGGCTGCCCTCGTGTGTGTTTCTTGGAGAAGGGCAACTGTAATTCCATAGCGCTTCAAGTACAAATGTACTCTCCTCCGCTTAACTGGGTGTCCAAGACCTATTATATTCCAGGTTAAAAATTTCCACCACTGATCCAACTCACAATATGCATAAATAGGAACATCCTGCCCCGCCCTCAATCCACCCATAGTGCACTCCAACTCCATGTATCCTCTCTGTTTTGATATAGCATGTGTATGGGCCCAAACTAAGGTACTACTAGGGCAACACAAGCCATCATTGCGCTAAACTAAAGTAACAACTAGTGGTTTTTGCCAATGCTTGTTTTCGTGTATCATGAAACGTGAATACGTGTTCCTTTAGACAGGCATGCACTTTAAACTCTATGTGAGGGGGCATGTAAGCACATTACAAATGAACAAGCACACGCACCTCCTTCCTCTGACCAGCTTCCGCTCCCTCCAGGGCTGCCACATTTCTCGGCGGTTTCTTGAAGGCTGGTTCCTAAGCGGCGCTTCTTTTCGCCTGCCATGCAGCAGAGAGTGTGAGCATGGTTGTGATCAAAACAGGGGATGCCGCTCCGATGCTCAGCTCTGCCCAAAAGAGGAACCCCTAAGGGCTGGCCCATTGGCCGATCATCCTGGCAAAGGGACGAAGGATCTTTGGTCACGGGCCTGCTTTTCAACCACAAGAAGAAAACCCAAAGAGGAACTGAAAATAAGGTGCGTGTCTGGAAAACTTGCTTCATGAGCATCCGACTCTGTGTCCATGACAGGGCAGCGAGTCACCAGGGGGCGCAACTAGAGCCAAACTTCGGCGGGGGGGCTAGGCTAAGAAAAAATTTCGGGGGGGGGGGCTGAACCTTTGATCAGTAGGCAGAGTGGAGCTGCAGGGCCTCCAACAAGGGGGGAAACAACAACAAGGCCTAATTAACATTCAAATGGTCTTTTAAAGACCTGTGAAACGTTTGGTGCGGCTCTGTGTGTGCCCGGGATCTGTCTCATCCCAGGCTGCCACACACGACGGGGGCGGGGGTTGGGGGGGGCTGAACCCCGTTGAGTCCAATGGGTGTTGGGAGTTAACCCCATAGCTGGCGATAAAGGCTGAAAAACAGAGGGTATCAGTAGAGTTTCTATGAGTGGAGAGAAAGGTAGGGAAGCAGAAAGATACAGTGCAGTGCAGTGGCGGCTGGCATCTAAGGGGAGGAGGGCCGGTGAGTGCGCGCAAAATAATACCATTTACCTGAACGCAACATGGCGTCCTCTAGTCCCCTTCTCCCATCCGGAACTGGAAGCAGCAACTCTCTTGACCAATGATGGCTCTGCTCCCATGCAGCATGAGAACAATGCCCTGATTGGAGGGAGCGGCCTCACTCGACGCTTCGCACCGCTCTGGAGGCTTTGGCTTGCTCTAACCCAGCTGTCTTAAGACAACTAGGTTAGAGCTGTTTAAAGTGCATATGTGTGGCTGGCTGTCGCAAGACGGCTGGCCAAAAAGACATGTGCACTTTAAACAGTGCACATCCAGCCCACCCTCCTCCCTGCTGAGTGGCATGCTGCTGTCATTCAGCAGTGACTCCGCCCCCATCCTGACGCCCTGTTCAAGACTTGGAAGAAAAGTAAAATGGTAATAGATTACCATTATATTTTTCAGGGGCTTGGGGGGATTTTAAGTGGGGTGACGCTCCTTCGCTCCAACGGAGAAGCCGCACCTGGTGCAGTGCTGATCAGCGTTCCCATGCCGGAAATATTTTGCACCAAAAGCTCAAAAATCACATTCCCGGCGCTCCTGGCCGAGATTAGGCACATCACTGAATTCCTCCCATTCAGGAGAAGGATTAAAACCTGGCTATTCCCCATGGTAATCGCCTGAAAGCTCACACTCCCCTTGGTCACTTCCGCTTCTTCCGATCATATCAGCGCCAGGATGCCTGCAATGGTGACAGTGCGCTTAACAAGTACTTAAAATAAAATAAATAATAAATTAATAATATTGTGGAATGCCAAGTCCCCTATTACCTGCAGTAGCATAACAGGATGCATTGGGCCCTGGTGCAAGCAAGGAAAGTAGACCCTTAATACAAAAATAGAGCAATTACCAGGTTTCCATGCACCAATCATGTCTCTGGGCCCCGGTGCCACTGCCCCAGCTTCAATAATGGTAGCTACATCCTTGATTACCTTTGCAAAGAGGGGTGTAACGGGACAGAAACCATGCAAACACCCAGTTTTTCACACAGTGCCAGATTGACTAAAGTAGCTCAATTTGGCGCTCTGGAAAAAATAAAAAGTTAGATGAACTCAGGTGCAACAACTGGAATGTTGCATGATATTCTTATGAGTATGAGTAACATATAATTTATGTGAAATTACATATTTTACATGACTTCCTCATGGACAATTATCTTGGTTTAGAAATTTGAACTGGAGGATCTACCTCAAGAACATATCATTTACAGGGCAGCCCCTGCCTAACTTTCAGCTGAACCACAACGCTTAGTGTTGCAAAGAAATGGTTTCTTAGTGCAAGCACGGCCATCAACGTCATCTGTTCACACCTCATGGGGTTGTGCAAGCCTGAGCTGCAGGTTTTCATGCAGCGCTGCTTGAATTTGAGTAAATCTGGGCAAAGGTTTCTGTTAAGGACCTAGATTTATATTGCTTAAGCAAATAAATCATCTTCATGATGACCCGTAACAACATTGAATCAGCTCTCACAATATACCTGCTTCACGTGCTCTAGGATTGTTGAGGGGTGTTCATTGTGTACGTTATGTACTTCGATAATACCACATGCCCATTGTTGGACCACCAAGTAAACATGCTGCTGTTGACCAAGAACAATAACCAACGATGAGTCCGAACGTAACTCAGTGACATGAACTTGGACGGATTCATACCCCAACTTTAATTAAACACCTGGTCAATGGGATCTACTCTGGACACGACCTTGCTCTGAAAGAGACCAAGACAGCCTGGTACCAGCTCTCTCTACCCAAGAAAGTGAAACCTTACCACCCAGTAAGCAGCTTCATAGCAAGTCAAATTGTCATCTAAGTCCTATGTTACTTCTAAAAGGTGTCAAAGTCCTGCTCCAAGGCCTCGCAGTCTCCACACTGACACCTCCCACCCCAGTAAGGGCATCCTACATGCTGCAGCACACCTGATTAAGGGTCTGAAGAAATAAGATCACATCACCCCTTACCCTCATGGAGATCCACTGGCTCTCCGCAGCAATCTGCATAATCTTTAAAACCAGCTGCACCATCTACAAAGCCATCATGACTAGCACCTCTATTTGGCTGACAAGCTAGCCATCTCTGGTGCTCTCTCGGAACACCTGTAACTGAGACGCCTTCAGAAGGGTGACAAAGAAGAGCAAAAAATGAAGGCTTCTGTCGGTTCCAGTTCTGCACCTACTATCTGCAATGATGTCCCCATATTCACCAGGACTGCCCAACTTTGCTCCAATTTAGGAAAGACCTAAAAACTCACCTCTTTAAAAAATACTACTTCGTGATGCAGCAACAATCCATAAACCAGCTACCCCTCCAATAATATGATAACTTTATCTTTGATTTTGGCCGTTGTAGACTGCTTTGGTGAACACTACCTACTAAGGAAACAAAGAAGTTTTCAATTCAAACAGTCATTTGAACTTTCTATATGGAAACGGTGATGCTCGCATTGGGGACCCCATGTCCCATAAGGCCTTGAACTAATTATATCGAGGAAACGCCCACTGGGGGCTGGGCCAAAATAAAATAAATTGAAACCATAAAATGTGAGCCTCAAATGATGTTTTGTAGCAGCCCATGGAGAAGGGGACAAGCACCCCGAAACACGTTGGCGAACGATGAAATGAAAGGAACATCAAAGCAATCTGCAGGTGTAGCCGCATGGCAGAGCGCGGTCATGTGATCTCCCGCTGTTGCAGGGCACTTTTGGTATACAATATTTTATCACGGCGGTCCGACCGTGGGGAGAAGCACCATTGCAGGCTGGGAGAGAAGGTGTCATGCATCGGTCACCGGCAATCACTGTTTGCCGTCGGAGTACGGGAACAGGCAGAACTACATTTCCCAGGCTCCTTGCGGGGCACGCTGCACGTGGGCGGCGTCATCTCTGCGGCCGCAATATCATGGTGGCGACCGGAGGAGAGAGTGCCGATAATTCACTGGAGACCTTCGTTGCTGGCGGATTCCGGCCAGCGGCTCTATCGTAGAACCACTGAGAGGCGGTAAGGGTGCACCTGCACCAATCCACAAGATCGCTTCCTGCCGGGTGACATTACTCGGTGTTTCCTTGTCCGCTCTGAGTATTCAGAGAGCGGTGTTTTCCGACTGTTGCTATCTTCGAGTCCAGACCACTTTCCTCTGTTGGAGGAGACCCCGTGATTTCCAACGGTCTCATGCAGAGTTGAACCGGGTCTGGGGCTCTGTTCACGAATCGGGCTTCTCTGTTGGATGAGACCGGAAACTCGGTCTCGTGCAGAGAAGCTGATTGAAAGGTTACAAAGCAAAGAGGTATTTGCTTCAAAGGCTTTCCAGTGAAAACTTTCACACTGGGATAAGGCCATAACTATTGGTTGTCATTTGATTACGAACTGTGCCAACACTCTAATATGTAATACATGCCTATGTGATAACAACTGGATGTGTACTTGCTCTGGAACTCCTTTCTTCGTGTTGACCTCTGTGTTCTTGGGATACAAGACTTCAACATTTTCTTTGTTTATATATTTTACAGGAGAGAGTAGGGGGGGCCTTATAACTGCCCTCTTCTCTCTTCTATGGTTAAAGCACAACGTATTTTGCTTTTCAGGTGAGGGGAAGGAATAAATCATGGTAACACTATAATAGTATGGTACTAACGTTTGTTTCATTCTTTTGTCTCCCATAAAGTTTCCCTCCCCGCTGTCCCCTTCCCTCCCCGCGCCCCTCGCTTGATTCCCTCTAAGTCTGTGTTGGTACACGAGCCAGATTTGGGGAAATCTAGAGGTGGGCTTCTTAAACTACATCTGCACCATCCTGAGGATCGAACGGTGGAGCCTGACAGAAGGAATACCCAGTTTGCAAGGCTACGGTCTGAAACAATTCAAGACTTCGAGGCACGGCGCTCTATTGCTAAATAAGACTGCTTTGGTGAACACTACCTACTAAGGAAACAAAGAAGCTTTCAATTCAAACAGTCATTTGAACTTACTATAAGGAAACGGTAATGCTCACATTGGGGACTCCATGTCCCATAAGGCTTTGAACTAATTATATCGAGGAAACGCCCACTGGGGGCTAGGCCGAATAAAATAAATTGAAACCATACAATGTGCACCTCAAATGATGTTTTGTAGCAGCCCATAAAGAAGGGGTTCAAGCACCCCGAAACACGTTGGCGAACGATGAAATAAAAGCAACATCAAAGCAATCTGCAGGTGTAGCCGCATGGCAGAGCGCGGTCGTGTGATCTCCCGCTGCTGCAGGGCACTTTTGGTATAATATATATATATATATATATATATATATATATATATATATATATATATATATATATATATATATATATATATATATATATATATATATATATATATATATATATATTATCTATATATATATCGCACTCCACCTGTGCCTCGCCGATTTCACCAAATAATGGAGCACAGACCCAAATTGCTGCAGTTTATTCCGCTCTTACACAACCTCTGCAACCATGACGCATTTCGACACTCCAAGTGTCTTGATCACATGACGCAATATATATATTGTCTTAATGCTCTCTCTCTATTACCACATTACTAAATGTATATATATAAATATATATATTTATACATACATACATACATAAAGTGGACCTTGGGGTGCCAGTCACCAAGGGGACAAGTATGTGAACGATTTCTGAGTACAGCATACACTACCAATGCTTCTGGTCAAAAATCTCTAGTAGTAGTGTGCCTTGCAGCAGGTAACCTGAAGCTGTTGGTGCACTGATATGAGTGAGTGTAGCAGTTGGTGCATCTGTGCAGGTGACTGCAGTCACTTTGGTACGCCTTCACACAAGAGATATGGTGGTGTGGTGCACACATCCGTCTTAGCTGGGCCAGTTTCAAACACCAGTGCTTAGTAACTTGGGGAAGTTTGCTGCACCAGAACAATTAGATAAGGCAGAGCATTAAACTAGCATAACAGAGACAGGAGGCCTTATTTACCAGCACCTTGCACCACTGGTATGTCACTTTTTTCCATATTAAAGTGGCGCACCGGCAGCGTAAGCGGTTTGTAAATAACCCCAGGGTATTTTGGCATCAAAGTGAGCGGTTGAGATAGAAGAGTTGAGTGCAAGCAGCAGCATGGGTGAGCTGGCGCGGGTTGTTGCATCAGTTAGGCTGTTCTGGGGACGCTTGGTGAACCAGTGCAGATGTGGTGGGGCAGTTTCATGTGGGGCTGCCAGTAAACTGGGCAGCTTGGCGCATCAGTGGAATAAGTTCAGGCAGTGCTTGATGCCAGCGTAAAAATATGGGGTAGTCTGGCACACCAACAAAAATGAACTGGAGCTGTTTGGTACAACCAGCAGTGAGCTGAGGCAGTTTGTCATCCAGGGCATGTACACAGAGTAAGCTTCTAACAAGAGGGTGGGTGAAGTTTGGTTGACCAATTCATATGAGTGGGGTCATTTTAATGAGCGAATGTGAGTGAAGTGGGAAGTTTGCAGTGGAGACACATAGAGCAAGGGCTTTGTGCCAGCACAAGAGAGATGCGATAGTATAGACACTGGTCACCTAAGATGCATTAAGTAAGGGGGACCTTAATCAAAGAGGTCTTGATTTAGTCTTAACATTGGAGAAAGATCTGTGCAGTGCTTCTGGCATTGTGGCATTGCCTACTCTAGTGGCTTTTCCCCCTCTTATGGCAGTGGACATATTGTGGCTGATGAAGCTGATGATCCTTGCCCTGTCATGGCTTTCAACCACCTAGCCACAGTGATTGTACAACCACTTTTGATTATTAAATTCCTCATTCGGAAATGTCCGGGTGCAGTCTGTTTGCAAGAAGGCAACTATTATACCACTCTTAAAAAAACTTGGACTTGATCCTTCAACTTGAAAACATTTCCATCCCTTTTAGAAATAGCTGGAAAAACGTGTTGCAGATTCTCTGGGAGCATCTCCAGGCATATCATTGTTTAAATGAGGTGCAAGTCGTTGTTCGTACGGTATATAGTACCGAATCAATGTTGGTATCCATTTTGGACTAGCTTAGACTGGACTAGAATGATGGTCATGGTAGAGCATTGATCTTCTTAGTTCTCCCAGCCGCCTTGGGTATGATTGATCATGCCACTCTATTGGACCATATCAGGGCGATTATAGCAGGAATTTGTCAGTGGTTCCACTCTGGTTGCTCACAAGCAGTGCAGATACAGCATTTTGTTCAACAGTGTGTTAGTGCTTCCTCTGAGGTGCCCTCTTATGAGACCATTGGCACTCGCCCTTGTTGAACGAGGAGTCGGGCCCTTTAAGTACGCAGATAACACGCGGATCCTACTGAGGTTGGGCAATGAGCCAGACTCCCATTTGGAGCTCCAACAGGGTGTGCAGTTCATCTGGTCTTGGGCGGGAAGCACTAAGTTGAATCCTAATGGAGAAAAAAAGAGCTCCTCTTTGTAAATTATCGCAGTGACACCTGATTAGACACCTATTGGCACCTGGAACTGGGCACCTCATCTATAATATCTTTAGTGGTAAAAACTGTGGGTGCGCTCTCTTAGATCACCCAAGATGGCAGTAGCACCCATTACAGGGTCGAGGACAGTGTTGTCCTCATGAGTAGATGAGGTAATGTGCCCCTAAGGTTAAATCAGCATTCCACAAAGACAGCCAATAAATAAGGAAAAAAAGACGGACTTAAAAAGGGAGTTTGAGTGACTTAAAATAAACCATTAAAATATCAAAGTAAGATACGGAAGGAAAAATGAAGGCTTAGTTAGTTCAATAAATCAGCCATAAGGCATAAAAATAATTTGCCATAAAGGCATTTCGCATTTCGAAGTAAATACAGCAATGAGCAGAGTCTGGAAATAGTCTAAGCCCAGGAATTGCAGCAAATTAATAGCAAAGCGGGCAGCATCGCTAGAGGCTCAGAAAGGAATAATGGCTCACTCCCAAGTTTATGGGGGTTTAAAGCTAATTTCACCACAGAAAGTAATAGGAGATGCACGGCCATCGTATTGTGAGCAAAAGTATCTACTTAACAACAAATCACATTTCAGCGTCATAAAATGTAATATGATACCATCATGTTAGCCCCAGCCGCCAATATGAATCTATTAAGACTCCTAGTTGAACTGTCTTCGACGATGGAGCAGAAAGAATCATGAAAGTAATAAATGCTTTCTCCAGAGTTCTTCAAGAACAGTATAATATTACAAAACAAACAGTGCACATGTTGCTGTGTGCTGTGTCAACTGAGAAAAATAAACATGTGATGAATATTATGAAGTCAGCAGCCATATTTTATTTAAAAAAAATAGAGTGGAGGCCGAATTGACGCCTATTTAAATAAAGACCAGAAAACGCGCTTATACACATCTCAGCATTTACGTTTCTAATGCAATTGATTAATGTAACAGGTACAAATAATTTAAACTAGAAAATAACTCCAGCTTAAGCCTGGTGGCAAAAGATTGACTCTCAGCTGTACATGGTAGAACAGGTGTTAGCAACAGTGTCGGCCATTTTGTTACGAATTGCACATTTTGTGAAAAATTTCACCTTATTTAGATACGCAGAGCAGGCATCATGGTAACTTGGGCTTTGATTAGGTGACACGACCTACCTGGAATTGCCTCTGGAATTGATTAAAAAACTGCAGGTAGTCCATATTTCAGCTGCACATTTTATAGCTGGCGTCTCAATCATATCAGTCCTATCCTTGGAAATAAATCTCTATTTGGCAGAGCCCTCTGTTTCATTAAGGAACAGCTACTGTGGAATTCCTTACCAGACCACCTACGAGCACAAGTCTCCCTTGATAAGTTTAGGCACACTCTTAAAACCTGGTTGCTTTGGCAGGCATATCAGTAACTTTTTCATGCCTTTAGATCCAGTGTTGTCTACTTCTGCCTGTTGAGACTCATGGTGGTAGTATGCACAAAACATCTCATCTCACAGCGCTGGGATGCCTCAGGGTAGATACGCGCTTTATGCATTTTTCCTTATTATCATAAAATAAAATTTATAACGCGTAGCTGTAGGCGCCTGGGCACCTAGCTTGCCACTTGCCAGTGGCAACTGCCTGATCTAGTTGCTGCCTTTTGGCTAATTGACAACGCTGCTGCCCGGATTTCCTATCCAGGTTTTCCCGCTTACCGTTCTTCCAGCCAACAGAAGCTCAGCCCAACACTCCTCAACATCTACATGATGCCCCTCACGGACATCGTCAAAGCCCACAGCATCAACATAGTATCCTAAGCCGACGACACACAGCTCATCCTCTCCTTTACCCATTAAGCCAGAACCGCAAAAGCGAACTTCGCTAACTGCATGAGCAACATCGCTGCATGGATGTAAAACAACTGCCTCCAGCTCAACACAGACAAAACCAAAGGCTTTATCTTCACCAAGAACCACTCTCCCAGGGTGCCTCTGATCTTTGCCTCCCACCCACCCATGTGGATCATTCCAAGATCCTAGGGATCATCTGGGACACCAACCTCTCCATGAGCAGACAGATCAATGCCGTCTCCTCATCATGTTTCCACATCCTGTGAATGCTACACAGGAATTTCAAGTGAATACCACTGAACACCAGATGAACGTCACCCAGGTTCTTCTCATAAGTCGACTTGATTACGGAAACACCCTCTACATTGGAATCCCAGCTCATGCCCTACGCTGGCTCCAAACCACCCAGAACACCACCGCCAGACTCATCCTAAAACATCCTACGAAATAACCACATCTCTTCACACATCAACTATCCCCACTGCTTCCTAGTCCAGGAAAAATGTAAGGCCAAGCTATCACCCATACCTACAAAGTTCTCCACAACACCGGTCCAGCTTATTTCAACTACTGCCTCAACTTATACCAACCCCCAGACACCTTAGATCTCGTCCCAGGCAAGAGCACACCTTCCTCGCATCAATACGACCAGAAGCGGACGATGCTCCTTCTCATTGCTCTTAGGTAAGACCTGGAACGACCTCCCGAACAACTTCCGAACCTCCCCCGCCCTCATGGACTTCCGAAGGAACCCTAGACATGGCTCTTCCAGAAGAAACAGACATGATCTCCACCTCCTCCTCAGGCCTGCCCTACCCAGTGCCTGGATACCCTCACGGGTGATTAGCCGTGCTCCACAAATTAACATAACATAACATGTGGAAGGGAACTTGCCAGTATAATTTTCTATCCCAAGAGCAAAGCAAATTGCGACCTAACATTAGGGAGTAACTTTATCATACATATACTGATGGACTGCGCCACAACAACTATGGAAGGTACAAAGTCATGTGAATTGTGTTTTAACCTCTGCTGAAAGTTAATGTAGCCATATATGCCCTTTGGTTAGGTGGTCTTGTTGTCTTAATCCTGTTAACAAGCCAACTACCTCATTTGGTTCCCTTCTGCAGAGTGTTAAGAAGTTTCCTAATAGCCCACAGGTGTAATGCATTAGAATAGTCAATCTTGGTCTCAACATAGCCGCGACAATAATAGCCCTGCGGTCTAAGGAGATCAGGACAACTACAGTTTTCCAATGTGCAAGATGATACATGGTGTTTCTGGTATGTCTTCAGTTTTGATCCTTTTAACTGGAACTGGCTATGATTCATCAATTATTTGTCATAGATCTACATGAACAATCTAAAACATAACATTGTGTTCAACATCTCCTCCCCGCTTCCAAAAGACCTGGATGTCCACGGCATAACAACCCATGACTGTAGATTACCTGAAGTAGAGGTATCTGTAGATAGTGAATATAAAAAGGGGGAATTAACTCTATGACATGGACATGGGGCTTGAGAAGAAGGGTCCCAGCCTAACCATAGACATCGTACTAGAGGAGAATGGTCTCAACATAACCCAAAGTCCTCGTACAGGAGGAGAAAGGTTTCACTCTAGTCCAAAGACATGGGACTTGAGAAGAAAGGTCACAACCTAACCTAAACAAAAGGGACTCGAGGAGAACATCCCCAATCATGAACAAAGACATGAGACTTCAGGAGAAGGCCCCATCTCTAACCTAAAGAAAAGAGACGCGAGCAAAGGGGTCCCACTCTCACCCAATGGATTGGAACTTCAGGAGAAGGGTCCCACTCTAACGATGAGAAATTGGACTTGAGGAAAAACGGTCCCATTCTAATCCACTTCTTGTGACTTGAAAAAGGCTGGCTCTAATCCAAAGATGCAGGGCTTAAAGACAAAAGATTATGCTCTAACCCAAAGAAAAGGGATTTGAGAAGAGTCACAATTTATTCCAGAGAAAAGGGACTTGAAAAGAAAGATATTACTCTAACCTAAAGACAGTGTACATGAGGAGAAGGGTCTCATCCTTATCTCAAGGACATGGAGCCAAAGGAGTAGGGTCCTTCTCTTACCCAAAGAAATGAGACTTTAGGAGAATGGTCCTACTGTAACCCACAGACATGGAGCTTGAGGGGAAAGCTCTGTGCTAATCCAGAAAGATCACAAGCTATCCCCAGAAATGGACTTGAGTAGAAAGATTTCACTCTAACCCCAAAACCAAGAGGCTTGAGGAGAGAGGTTGCCGTTTAACCCAAAGACATAGTACTTGAAGAGAAAGGTTGCAATCCAACACAAAAACATAGTACCTGAGGAGACAGGTTAAAATCGAACCCAAAGACTTAGTACCAGAGGTGATAGGGTGAAATCCAACCTTAAGACATGGAACTTGAGGAGACAGGTTGAAATCTCACCCAAAGACATTGAACTTGAGGTGAAAGGTTGAAATCTAGCCTAAAAACATGCAACTTGAGGTGAAAGGTTGCAATGTTACCCAAAGACATGGGACTTGAGGTGAAAGGTTGAAATCTAACCTAAAGACATGTGACGTGAGGAGAAAGGCTGCAATCTAACCCTAAGTCATGGGACTTGAGAAAAGGGTGATCTGGGAGTGACCGGGTCAAGGACCGAATACCCCTGAGGGACAATATAGATCACATGTTCCAGTTGTGTGGTTTAGAAGCAGGAGAAAGCATGAGGAAATTTCTCCAACCCCGTCCTGCCCGAGTAAGAATATTTTATTTTATTTTGTGTAATTTATAAAGCGCACAGCTGCCCTAACGGGGCGTCCCGGCGCTGATAAATCTAGGAACAAGGGGCATAGGAGCAGAAGAGAGCATTAAGTGGAAAAGAGGTGGGTCTTCAGAGACTTTCGGAATGCTGATTCTGTTTGGCAGGCACGTAGGGTGATCGGAAGCTTGTTCCAACACTGAGTGACGCAAACCTCGAATGTTTTCCCTCCAGCACGAGTTTGTTTGAATCTGGGAGTGGCTAGGAGAAGTAGGGAGTTAGAACGCAATGTCCTAGTATTGGCATACGGCCGCAGGGTGTTTTTCAAATGGGCCGAACCATTGCCCTTAGAAGCACGGAAAGCCAAAGTCATGGCCTTGAATACACATCTCTTGGCTATGGGTAGCCAATGCATTTTGCGGAGGTGTAGGGAGATGTGGTGTCTGGCAGGAATTCTCTCCACCAGCCGGGCGGCAGCATTTTGGACCGTCTGTAGTTTATGACATAGGCCTGCTGTGATACCAAGATAAAGTGCGTTGGTGTAGTCGAGATGAGATGTTATCAACGCTTGGACCACAGTCTTACGGCAGTCCACCGGCAGATAGTTAATAAGCCGGTTAATAGTCTTGATCTTTGCAAAGCAGGATGCTGCTACTGTTTGAACCTGGGCATTGAAACTAAGGTGATTATCCCAACGCACTCCCAAATTTCTCACAGAGTCTTTGGGCGTGGGGGCTTGGCTCAGATCCTCAGGCCACCACAGACTGGAATCCAGAGGGGATGGTGAATTAAAAAACAGGATCTCCGTCTTTCCTGCATTAAGTCGGAGGGAGTTGGAGTCCATCCAACTGGAGATATCCCTGAGACAGGATTTCAACGGATCAAAGGCTGAGGCAGAAGGTGCATCAAAGGTGAAAAGTAGCGGAATGTCATCAGCATAAGAGGTGGATTTAATTCCAGTTTGCGCAATCAGTTTAGCCAGAGGGGTGAAGTAAACATTGAACAAAAGCGGGCTCAGGGATGAGCCCTGTGGGACTCCCCATTTGAGTGGTCTGGCGGAGGAGGTATAAGGAGAGGTATATACCTGCTGTGTGCGGTCGCAGAGATAAGAAGAAAGCCACTTCAGCACAACACCGCCTATACCCAGATCCCCCAGCCTTCTCAGCAAGATCTTGTGAGAGACGGTGTCAAATGCCGCTGAGAGATCCAGCAGCACTAACACCGCCCTCGACCCCCGGTCCAGCGTCCATCTCACCGAGTCGGAGAATACAACTCAGCTTTATGCTAATGGAGTGACCACTGATAGCGAAGATGGGCCTGCGAGCACCCTAAGCTACCAACCTTTCAACTCTACTGGTCTACTGGGGGTATTCTTTTTCTAGCAGTATGAGGTTGACTAACAGAAGCCCAATATTTTGTTTCCTGTGTGGGCTTCAAATTGTATGATTGCAGAGGCTACATGTGAGTACAGACCCTTTTTCCATTCAGACAGACCCAGACTTCTGAAAGAACTGATGCAAAGATGTATGAGATTCTGAAACTACTAAACTAGGCTGTCCCTTTTGGGCCTTCCATCGCTTGACCAAAAGTCAGAAACTTGATGAACTCTCCAGACAGGCCTCCACAATATAAAATGGAGCTTTCCACAAAAAGACGAATACTTCCAAGTATTGTTTATCAGAAAAAGCCACCTGCAAAATCAAGAAGTTGCACGCTATATGTGCCCTGAAACATTTTCGATTTTTAGTGGAATGGCTCAAAGAAGACCCTTTAAGGCAGAGCTTTCCTGGCTGTGTGTCCCAACACAGTACTGTGTCGCCTGTAAGTGGTGGGTGTGTCACAGGATGACACCACCAGTATTAAAAGCACTTAGCACATAACTGCTTCTAGCAGCGCGGACTCCTAGACACTCTGCTCTATGGGGGCCGGCGATTCACAACAAAGCCCCATTAACAAATAAATGATCTTTTAAAGACCTGCGAATTACTCTGGTGCTGCTGTGTGTGTGCCCTGTAAGCTGGGGTGATGTGACAGAGGGAGGGAGACAGAGGGAGGAAGACAGAGAGAGAGGGAGACAGAGAGAGGGAGACAGAGAGAGGGAGACAGAGAGGGAGAGAGGGAGGGAGACAGGAAGAGGTGGACAGAGAGCGAGAGAGGGAGACAGACAGAGTGAGTGAGACAGAGGGAGAGAGAGGGAGGGAGAGAGAGTAGAGAGAGGGAGAGAGATAGAGAGAGGGAGGGAGACAGCGAGAGAGGAAGGGAGACATTGAGAGGGAGGGATACAGAGACAGACAGAGTCAGGGACAGGCAGAGAGAAATAGAGGCAGCAACAGGGACGGGGCAGACAGACGGAGGCAGAGACAGACAGAGATGGAGAAGGAGACAGTGGGAGGGAGACAGGGACAGAGAGAGACAGGGACAGACAGACAGATAGAGGCAGAGACAGGGACAGGCAGAGACTGAGACAGACAGAGAGGGAGAGGGAGAAGTAGACAGAGGGAGAGAGAGAGAGGGAGACAGAGGGTGACAGAGGGAGGGAGAGGGAGGGAAACAGAGAGAGGGAGACAGAGAGGGAGGCAGAGAGAGACAGTCACAGGGAGACAGAAGGAAGGAGAGGGAGACAGACAGAGGGAGGGAGACAGAGAGAGACAGAGAGAGAGGGAGACAGAGAGGGAGACAGAGGGGGGAGACAGAGGGAGCGAGAGAGAGACGAGGTAGCTAGACAGACAGAGGGAGACAGACGGAGCTAGACAGAGGGAGACAGAGGGAGGGAGGAGAGAAAGGGAGACAGTTAGAGAGAGAGAGAGAGAGAGAGAGACAGACAGACAGACAGACAGACAGAGTGAGTGAGAACCCCTCGAACTCCCCTTAGGTGTTTCGGGCTCGCTCTGCTACGCTCGCTCGCTACACTGCCTTACTGTATCCCAAAATGATGCATCTCTAAAAAGTGTGTTCCCAACATGAAAAGTTTGGAAAGCTGTGCTTCAAGGCAACAGGTCCTAATGCTGCTGACCATTGAGGAGCCACTGTGCGAGGGTGGGTTCTTAGCTCTATTTTGGAACACTACCTTAGGTTCCAGGACCACTGGTCATTGCCACACAGCATAATAGCACTATCGCATCAGCTGCCTTTAACCCTTTTACACAGCGCAACAGCTGACATCTTATACCTTCATCTTCTATCTCTGACTCTGTCACCTTATCTTCAGAATGCTTAGCGATAGAAAAAACAAATTTTAATCTCTGTGACCTTTTCAGTCCTAATTAAGGAAATGTTGCTTTCCCGGTAATTATGGTTGAATACAATACTTCAATGATTTATTCTGTGTTTTACTTTATACCACTCAGTACCACTTCTGCCTCACACCGAGTGCCTTGTTTTTGGGTCCCATTGCCAGAGGGGAGCCGAGGTGGCTTAGAAGTCCCATCTTTCCTTGACACTGTCAGGCTCTAGAGTGTAACTGCATATAAATGGGAGGAAAAACGAAAGCAGGGGGTTCAATGAAGGCTTATAATTTCCTATGGAGAATTAAGTGCATAAAAGAGTCCATATCAATTGAAACAATGCTCTGGGGACGGGCACTGCTTACAGACAGACATCATTACGCGCTGTCCACTGGAAGTAAATGATATTCTTTTTTTAACTGTCCGCTGGACGTAAATTATGTTCTTTTTTTTAGCTGTCCACTGGAAGTAAATTATGATCTTTTATTGAGCTGTCCACTGGAAGTAAATTATGTTCTTTTTTTTAGCTGTCCACTGGAAGTAAATTATGATCTTTTATTGAGCTGTCCACTGGAAGTAAATAATGTTCTTTTTTTGAGCTGTCCACTGGTAATAAATTATGCATTTTTTTTAGCTGTCCACTGGAAAGTAAATTATGTTCTTTTTTTGAGCTGTCAAATGGAAGTAAATTATGTTCTTTTTTTGAGCTGTCAAATGGAAGTAAATTATGTTCTTTTTTTGAGCTGTCCACTGGAAGTAAATTATGTTTCTTTTTTGTAAACATGTGCATCGACTATTTGCCCTTTAATTTTGGGTTGAAAATAAATGGTAAAGAGCTGGCTGGTGAGATAGGAGGTTAATGATGACATTCAATATTCTTTTCTTTCGTACACAACTTTGAATGTTTTATTCCCACTTTTCCCCATTTGTGATGCTGAGCTGCTTTCCTGACATCTGAGGGGAAGCAATCTCTGAAGAGGGGGAGCTCTGAGCCTCGCTTCTGCCAGGCTTCACTCCCGAAGAAGGCACATTGGGCTCATTGTTTGGCGACAGCAGTTTTCGGCATATCTCCATCCGTGCAGGCTGCCGGGCCCCCTTGATGTCTTCATGCTTGTTTATTGTCGGTGCCTTTCAGACAGTCCGTAGCAGGGCTCGGCAGAGTGTTCTCTGGACTCGCAGAGGCCTTCTCTTATTCACTTCTATTTCTAAAGAATATTTGGTAAATGGAGGGAGTTCTGTATCTCTACCGAAACCCTTAAAATCATCCTTCTCCTCTTAACAATTTACTGCCCAGAGGCCAAACCTGTCTTGGGGCCCGATTCACAGAACTAACTTAAGACAAAATCCTAAACTTACTACTTTTGGTATTCACAGAAGTTAGGATTCTGACAGACTTAAGACAGACTTAAGTTAGGATTTTGTCTTAAGTCTGTCTTAAGTTTGTCTTAAGACAAACTTAAGACAAAATCCTAACTTCTGTGAATACCAAAAGTAGCAAGTTTAGGATTTTGTCTTAAGTTAGTTCTGTGAATCGGCCCCTTGGTGTCTTAACCAGCGAAGAGTAGGTTGAGATGACAACGTTTTTTATTTTTTTATTAATAATTTATTTTTTACAGAGTTTTATATAGCGCAAACTTGACCCGAATCGGGTATCAGAAGAACGCTTTACATAGCACCAGTTGCATTACATGAGGACACATTTGTTTTTGTTAGGCAAGGGGAGATTAAGGGATTTTCCCAGAATCACAGGATGTTCAGCATCTTTGCAGAGACTAAAACCCAGTTCCCCAGATTCGAGGTCGACCACCCGAGCCGTTAGCCAACTCCTCTCCCCAAAAAACATTCATTCAATCAACCATTGCCAGGTCGCCTCCTGGAAATTGACATAGCGTCAAGAAGTAAAAGTCACTACTTTTTCACAAGTTTGGGACTTGTGAACCGCAATGTTTTGACAATGTTTTTAGTGGTAATAACAACAAAACCTGACATGCACAAATCTTGCCTCTAAAGTTTTGACGTTCATTAATATCAACATAGACCTAGCATTGATCCTCAAGATCACAACTTGGCTCTTGCCACAAACATGCTAGAGAAGGGACTAGAATAGTAATTTCACCTACGTCGATATCTTATATTTTGATGGTTGATATGAAGTGCGTTATAAAACTCTTGCTGTCGGGAAAAGGAGCCATTTTAAGATGAGTGAAGGTTTGCTAAAGATATCAAGTCACAGGCTTGTGCTAGTTTCACCATTTCACCAGGTTCTTTTGATGTCCATCATATGCATTTCACATCTTTTCGTGTAATTGTACAGCTCAAACCTAGTCGGAAGGCTGCAGAGTGCTTTACAGGGTTATCAGTCAATAGGTGACAGTGGTGGCTGGCAACGATCATGGCGGTGAGTGAGGAGATGTAAGAGAAACAAAAAACATACCCGATTTCCGCGTCTCTCCTCTGTCATCTGTCCCGGCTGGAACAGGAAGCAGAAGGCTCCCCAAAGCCAATTACAACTCTGCAATGCAGCGTGGTGATTGGTTGAGCGCTGTGGCTCGGCGCTCAGACAGGCAGTGTAAGGCAGCCTGAGTGGAGAACATGCAAAGTGCGCATGACTGTTTGTCGGGCCCGAGATGCCGGCAAAACATTCATGCGCACTTGGAGTGGGCAAACCACTCCTCCCCCTGCTCCTGTGTGAGCAGCCCAGCCATGCCCGCAAAGTTGCGGCAGCAGAAAAACATATAATCATTATAACATCGAGTTATTATCATTTTATTTTTCCTTTATTTCACTGCTGTAAGCCATGAGGCAATGCTCCTCAGCCTTAGCAGAGGAGCACCCATCGACAGCTGAATGAATAACTGTATTCTATTTTTTGGTCGAGCCAAGAGCCAGCGCGCATGCGCTGCTCTGCGTGACTTGTTGTGTTGTGGTACCGAATAGAAGCCCCGCCCACTCTCCGCCAATATTTGCAATTGGCTTGTGTCATTGTGTGTCCTAAATGCTGGCTTCTGATTCGAAGGCTTGTTAGTCTTTCCTTAGTACCACCTCCCCTACATTTGTCACCTCCCATGGAGCTGGCCCCTCTACTTCGATTGTTACATGGTACGTGTTATTTAGACTGTGAGCACTATTTTCTTTATTCAGTTTCTCTTACTGCAGGCCTGACATGCTTTAGTGCCTTCTTTACCTGTCCGGCCCACCGCCCGCCCGCTATCCGTGCCCTCTCCCAACCCCCCTCCTGTTGTCCGTGATGCCTTGCATTTGCAATGCAATAGGTCTCGCATTTACATGAGTTTCAGCTATTTGCATTGTAAATGACAATGCCTTTTATTTATGTTTTGGTTTTCAAAAACATAAATAAAATGCATTGTTATTTTCAATGCCAATAGCTTAAACTCGCTTAAATGCGAGACCTATTGGGATGTATGACGTTACAACGCATACTTTTACAACGCATACCTTTACAACGCAGTTTTTACAACGTAACATCCATTACAACGCATTCCATTACAACGCATGCCATTACAACGAATTTTTAAAAACTACCTTTACAACGCATACTACCTTTACAACGCATACCATTACAACGCATACCATTACATTGCATGCAGGGTAAGTATTGGATAGTGTAGGGGTAAAAATTGCTATTCTAACTCCAGGGGGGTGCAACAGTAGGGGAAGTGTTGGATAGTGTAGGGGTAAAAATTACTATTCTAACTCCAGGGGGTGCAACAGTAGGGTAAGTGTTGGATAGTGTAAGGGTACTATGCGTTGTGATGGTATGCGTTGTAATGACTGCATTGTAATGACTGCGTTGTAATGACATGCGTTGTAGTGGTATGCGTTGTAGTGTCATGCGTTGTAATGGTTGCGTTGTAATGGCATGCGATGTAATGGATGTTGCGTTGTAAAAGTTTTGTTGTAATGGTAGTGCGTTGTAAAAGTTGCTTTGTAAAGGTTGTTTCCCGACCTATTGCATTGTGAATGCTTGTGTCTATGGTTTACACACAGCTGTGCATGCATACCTTATTTCTCAAGGTGCCATCTTAAAATCAGGCAAAATGTTTCCTGACGGCTGCAACCGTCCAAACCATACGACATAACAAACACATGGCACACTTTTCCCTTAAATGAAACATAAAGCACATGAAGGCAAAACAGACCTGCAAAGTCATGACATATTCAAGTATCGTTATTTTTATTTTGTTTAAACAAATTTTATTGAAGATTGCTTACATGCTGTAGGCCTCTGTACCCCAGAGGTAACCACAGGACATTGAAACCACATCAAATAGTGCACAATCTTATTTTCAGCTAAGAGGAGACGCCAGTCTTTACAAACTACAAATTGAAACGTGGCACCCCCATCCCCTTCCCTAAACCCGAACTCCCCCCAATCCCCCCATCCCCCTTCCCCCCAGACCTTCCCCCACCCCAGTCGAAGTATCGTTATTTTTAAAGCTACATTGTAGTAAATGCACCAACTAGAAGCAAAAGCTACATTGGTTAGAAAAAATATATAGGCTTACTGCATGTGCGGCCTCAGAACTATGTGAAATTGGTCTTAGAGATCAATTTTCTCTGACTTAGTTGAAATGGATATACCACTGATCAAAAAAACGCTACGAGCTTAGTCCATAGCGCATGTGTGGCCACCGTGCAATAAGTTATCGTTCTAGCTGTTCTTCACGCACACGCATAATACCCTACATGGACTACCGTGAGCAGAGTTAAAAGGTACGTAATTTGATTCTTCAAATTGACAGCCATCCGTTGGTCAGCTCTCTCATCGGTCTACCAACATAGTGAGAGTGTTGCGTGGGGTTTCTGAGACAGCACATCCACTTGTCTGAAAGAATACCTCCAAGCAGGAAACAAGCATTTGCATTGCAATAGGTCTAGCATTAAAGCGAGTTTAAGCTATTGGCATTGTTAAATAACAATGCCTTTTATTTATGTTTTGGTTTTTAAAACATAAATAAAACGCATTGTCATAGCTTAAACTTGCGTAAATCTGAGACCTATTGCATTGCAAATGCTTGTTTATTACACTAATAGTGAATATTACAATGTTATTCACTATTAGTGTAATTAAAAAAACTGACTGAAAACAAGGAAAGTGGTGCCCCAACCAATGTCCATACAGATGAGCTGCCCCTGTGTTCCTGCCACTGACTTTGCAGCCTCTGAAGTCAAGGTTCACAAAGGCAGAAGCAGGGGTCGCATAGGGCAAGCCCGGGGGTCGCAGCTGCGACCCTTAAATGCCCTCCATGTGTTCTCCTGTTGACTAAAACCACTTTCCAACAACCATGCTCTGAAGGCCTGCCTCTTCTGGCACTTGTCTACTTTCCATTCCCAACTATTCCCTCTTCCCCAGTGCTTTAAATGGGCCGGTACTGTCCGGTACGGAGTACCAACACTTTTTAGGTCGAGGACCGTAGGCTGCGATTGCGCAGTCTCCGGGAGGAGATTTAATGTTTTGGAGTATGGGGGCTTCATCCATTGGCTGGCTTCCTAAACGGAGGCCAGCCATTGGAGGAGAAGGGGGTCACTCCAATGAAGCCCCGTCTCTTTCGGATTTGGGGGCTTTTTTTTTGCGTTCTTTCGACTGTGACGTCATCCGTCACTCAGAACGCCAAAAACACGCCCCCGAATCCGAAATTTTCGGAAGCTTGCGGCCGCCATTTTTTTCCCTGTTTGTGCAGTCTTTCTTGTTTTCCCTTCTCGTCCTCATCTTTTTCACTCATTCTCTCCCTCGCGCTGTGTTATCTTTCTCCCTCACTCTCTCCTTTTCCTTCCTGCCCGTTTCTCATGGTCCTGTTTCTATAGTTTCTCTTTGGCCGGCCCCGTGGCCCCGTGTCTGCCTCTCTCCTCTTTTGCTTTCGCTCTCCGCTGCAGCCGGTGCCGGCAGAACCTCCCAGGGACAGGAAAGAGAAGTCTCTGCGGCGCGGACTTTCGTAATGTTTGGGGAATTTGCGGGGCTCGTTTCCAGCCAACGGAGTAACGGTGCGCAATTTGAATCGCCTGCTCCTCCTCTCACCCTCCGGTCCCTCCTTCCACCCGCGCCGGGTGCCTCACTCCAGCTGTGAGAGGGATCATGGCGCTGTCCGGCAGGGGGGTCTGTCCGGCTGGGCGAGGGTCGCCCCCGTACTGACCGGGGTCCGAGGTCGCGCCCCTCACCTCATCATGCCGCTCCTGGACTTCATCTGGTCCTGCTTCTCCCGGGCCAAGGTAAGGGGCCCCCAGCCCTCCCCGACCCCCGCTTCAGGGCGCAGGAGAAGCCACGGAAAACTGAAAGCGTGTCCAGGAAGACAGCTGTGCAGGCAGGGAGTGGTGGTCTGGGCAGGCAGGGACTGGGGGCTGTGCAGGCAGGGACTGGGGGCTGTGCAGGGAGGGGTTGGGGTTATTCATATAGGGGCTGGGGTTGTGCAGGCTGGGGTGCGTGCAGGCGGCCGGTGCTTGTGCTGAAGCAGCCTGGGAAGGGCGTCTGCGCAAGTTAAATGGATGTATCGGGCTCTTTAAATATCATGAAATTTGTCGTTTCTATAGACTGCTAATTTAGTCGTATACGGAATTAAGGCGGTTAGAGTTTTTTCCAAGATCACACAATTCCGGCCAAGTAGAGAAGGATGGATTAGAATCTATAGTTTATAAGCCCATCATATGATGAGAGCGCATGCAAATAATGAGTTATATTTGAGAATTTAGCGCCCAGACCCCCCTCCCTTGCCCCCCCAACATTAACCTTGAATGTTGTCAGTTTACACCACATTCTTTCGCAACTGGCAGCATTGGGCCGCCTGCCCCCTACCCAATCCGACTGTCCAGATTTTGGAATCTATATTTAATTACAAAGTTTTTATTTCTTTTTCTGCACTGAAGTGGGAAATATTTGTTTTTTTTTAAACTCAGAATACCCATCTTTTCCACGTTTGTGTTTGAGGGGTTTGTGCAGTTACTAGTTTTGTGCAAACGTTTGTTATTCCTAAAATTGTTGCTGCATCATAATTCGCATGATTGAATGAAAGGCAAGCTAGGGCCAGACCCTTCGGCAGAGATGTTGTCTATCAACGGGCTGCTCGTGCAAGATTTCTTTTCTTAAAGGGCGCCCAGTGCACAGAAAGACCAGATCACCCCCCTCATCCCCCAGATCCTACAGCTCTAACAATCGGGGTTCTAGGATGCTACTTTCTTTGATGACGTCTTCTGGGGTCATGAGATCTATTGTGACGTCATCCACTGGTAGGCCCTTTAATTCCTGGCTGCAGTCCTCCAGCACCCCTATATTCCCAGCTTTGGGAGGACGGGCAGCTGGATTCCCTCAGGACAGAAGGGAATCTCACGTAGGCTACTTGTCGTAGATGCTTGAAGGGTCCCCCACTGCTTTCTATGTCAGTCGGGGACCCAACTGAGTTCCAAAGTTTGCTAGACCCTTGTCAGCGATAACCAGGCTTTGCATTCTGATACTTGTAGCATGCACGGCTAAAGGAGTCCTACAACTGACTGAATTGAATGGGAAAAGCTAGACTGGCTCAGTTATTCGTTACCCTGTCTGTGTGTGTGCGTGGCTCTGTCTGTGTGTGTGCGTGGCTCTGTCTGTGTGTGTGCGTGGCTCTGTCTGTGTGTGTGTGTGCGTGGCTCTGTCTGTGTGTGTGTGTGCGTGGCTCTGTCTGTGTGTGTGTGTGTGCGTGGCTCTGTCTGTGTGTGTGTGTGTGTGTGGCTCTGTCTGTGTGTGTGTGTGTGTGTGGCTCTGTCTGTGTGTGTGTGTGCGTGGCTCTGTCTGTGTGTGTGTGTGTGTGTGTGTGTGTGTGCGTGGCTCTGTCTTTGTGTGGCTCTGCCTGTGTGTGTGTGTGCGTGGCTCTGTGTGTGTCCTTGGCTCTGTCTGTGTGTGTGTGCGTGGCTCTGTCTGGGTGTCCGTGTGTCTCTGTGTGTGTGTGTCTGTCTGTATGTGTGTGGCTGTGTGTGTGTGTGTGGCTGTGTGTGTGTGTGTGTGGCTGTGTGTGTGTTGCTGTGTGTGTGTGGCTCTGTGTGTGGCTCTGTGTGGATAGCTTTTTTGTAGGTGGCTCTATGTGTGGGTGGCTCTGTCTGTGTGAGGGTGGCTCTGTGTAGGTGGCTCTATGTGAATGACTCTGTGTGGGAGGCTCTGTGTGGGTGGCTCTGTATGTGTGTGTGGGTGGCTTTGTGTGTGTGGCTCTGTGTGGGTGTAAATGCAATAGGTCATGCATTTGCGAGCGATTAATCTATTGGCATAGTAAATGACAATGCCATTTATTTAACGAATAAGCTATTGGCAATGTAAATGACACTGGCCCCGATTCACAGAATGAACTTAAGACTCAATCCTAAACTTACTACTATTTTGGTATTCACAGAATGCACTTAGTACTTTTGGCATTCACAGAATGAATTTACTAATTTTGGTATTCACAGAAGTTAGGATTTTGTCTTAAGTCTGTCTTAAGTCGGTCTTAAGTTTGTCTTAAGACAAACTTAAGACAAAATCCTAACTTCTGTGAACACCAAAAGTAGTAAGTTCATTTGTGAATGCCAAAAGTAGTAAGTGCATTCTGTGAATACCAAAATAGTAGTAAGTTTAGGATTGAGACTTAAGTTGATTCTGTGAATCGGGCCCAATGCCATTTATTTATGATTTAAAAAAAAAAAAAAAATGTCATGAGCAATGCCAATAGCTCTATCTTTAATAATGTCGAGACCAATGCATTGTAAATGCTTGTTTATTTTGGGAGGGAGAGTAGCGGCACTTCTCAAGAGAAATGCTATACTTTCGATTGGAGAGTACTGGCACTTCTCAGAAACAAGCAGGTACTCTGCTACAGAGTACCTGCACTTCTATGTTTCCATTTCAACCACTGCTCTTCCCTATTATGAAGAATTGGGGAAAGGGGGTATTTATCCCCAATAGAGTAGGACAAGCCCCCAAGGAGAGTTTTTGGCACCGGAAATTACCTTAAAGTACCTATGGGTACTTTGAGCAGCGGGTTCTATTAAGTAACCCGACCGTGAGCTCAGGTTCTGGTGGTTACTAACCATTTACAACACTGTGAGTATTAAAAAATGTGTAGTGAAAATGTATTTTTTTACACGAGGGCCTGGCTTGCTCATGCTGTGCTGAGCGGAGGCGGGATGGTCACGCACAGCTCTTCCTGCTGAGGGCGGAAGTTCCAGTAGCCACCCCCAGGAGGAGATGGCAGGAAGGTGGCTCTGTCAGCCTGGGAGGAAGCGCTGTGCTGCCAGGAGAGAAGCAGTGGGTGTCGCCTGTTACCAGGAGACGAGACCCTCGAAGAGTCTAAAATAAAACGTGACGGCTGTGGGTGATGTTTTAAATAGAAGGTTACACACAGCTGTGAAGATGGTAGAAAGTGTCTCTCTCTAGGGGAGGGGCGGTACTACACAACTGCTAAGCAGTGTGCACTGGCAGGAAGGGACAACATCGAACCTGGCACTGGTACAGAGTGTTGAAGGGTCGACATCCGGTCAGGGATGCGCGCTCTGACTAAGACTCGGGCTGCTTCCGGATTTTGATGACAACTTCCGGGTACTGATACAGAGAAACAGCTTCAGAACATTGATACGAGGGAGGAAGGGAATCTCCCAGATACAGATACAGAAGAGCAACAGCTTCCTATTGATGCAATGGGCAATACTTGGCACTGATACACAGGGGTGACACCAGGGCAGTGAGTGATGCAGTAGACAAGATCTGGCAACCGGTGAAGATGGCCAGCATAGAAGTACACATACTGAGGGGCAGCAGCTGGGCATTGCTGCTGATTGGCAACGAATATGCCTCTTTATTACGCTTGCGGTCTCCCCACATGTTGTTGCAATGCGGTTGTTACAACGACCGCGTTGCAACAACGCATACCATTAACCCGCAAGTCGTAATAATGACTTGTGGACGGGGGCGCTGGATGTTGGAATAGTATAATTTACTATTCCAACTCCAGTCTGTGAGGACAGTAGGAAAGGTGTTGGATTTTAAATCCAACACCTTCTCCCCCCTCCGCAAGTCGTTGTTACGCCTTGTGGGGTCATGGTATGCGTTGTTACAACACAGTCGTTGTAACGACCGTGTTGTAATTGCATGTGGGGTGACGGATTCGTAGTAAGGGCTGTTTACCATTGGCAACATGTGGGCAGCTAAAGATAGAAGCAACAGCTGGACATTGCTATTGAATGCCAATATGTACCCAGTGAAAGTGGGTATGGTCGGGCAGTGAGTGATGCAGTGGGTCATCAGTCAGACTCTAGGACAGAAGGATGTTGTAGCACGAGATGGGTGGTAGTCGTGCACAGATACCGATCGTTGGTAGGCGAGGATTTATTCCAAGTGAGATAAATATAGGAATGACCCAACCAGGAGCAGATGTACCTTCCAGCTCAACGCTGGTGACACTGGTGTCTGCCAAGGAGCCCTCATCGCTTTAGCATTCTGTGACATCACTGGGTGCCCTGGTAGGCTGGGCACCGCATAGCAACATCTGGGCACTGATGCAAAGCTGCACCATCTGAGCACTAATGGAGACAGGCAACAGCTAGGAAACCATACTGGAGGAAAGAGGCAACTGTGAAGAGAGAGGAGAAACATCTCAGCACATAGGCGAATGGGGATCATCCAGCCACTTATACAGAAGGCAACACTTGGCAGTGGCATCGCGGAACATATGCAGCATTCTGGCACAGAAAGAACATCCCGCCATTCACAATATGGGGGCCAGCTTGGTATTTGAGGAGAAACAATGAGACACCAAAGCAAATGCAGCAATAGCCAACACAAATGCTAAATGGCGACCCCAAAGCAAAGGCAGGAATAGCTGGGAATCAGCACAAAGTGGTCAATAATGCTAATCATGTATTGTGTCAATCACACACCATTGAAGAGGACGCAATGGCTGGACACCAGTACAAAGTGGCAACACCTACACACCGATGCAAGGGTATCAAATGGACACCAATGTAAGTGGACATCAGATGAGCAGCACTGAAAAAGTGCAACATGTGGGCAAGAATGCAATGGGGTAAACAAGCGGACATCAATGCAAAGGGGCAACAAGCGAAGACCAGTGCAAAGGAGCCACAAATGTACAGCAACACTAAGGCACAAGAATTGTCTTTCCAGGCCTCTTAATGCAAAACATTGACAGTCAGCACTGAAAAGCCATGTCAGCGGTGGTAGTGAGCTATCAAAGTATAGTAAAGACTAAAGGCTCTATTGGATCACACAGCGGGCATAACTGTGCCATTCAACTGCATAATTCGATACAAGGCTCACACAGCAGAGTAGCAGAAACGGTGAAAGACCAGATCGTAGTAGCACTACTTGCAGAAATTAGCATTATGCACGGCATGACTAATATACACAACTAGCATAATTGAGCCTCAGAATCTGCCCAATTGAGAGGCGCAATTTGGCAAGAAAACTGGAAAAAATCAGCTTCTCAGCACAAATGAGCCGAACAGGCTTTATCGAATTGAGCAGCGTCGCTGGCATAAACAATTACAAAATGAACATAACT
The DNA here is from genome assembly GCF_964263255.1 of Lissotriton vulgaris. Lineage (NCBI taxonomy): Eukaryota > Metazoa > Chordata > Amphibia > Caudata > Salamandridae > Lissotriton > Lissotriton vulgaris. Next base: position 49,075 of record NW_028244346.1, read on the forward strand.
GAGCAACCGCCTGCTATAAGTGAGCAGTTTACCTGGCATGATTAAACTAACCTGGAAGCACATATTGCATCACTCACCTGCACAATTGGTCTAGTTAATCAGCAGAAATGTATTATTAAAGATTCAGAATTCATATATTTCAGCAGGACGACTGGCATATTTTCACTGCACCACTTGTATGTTTTGACAGCGCAAATGACATAACTGAGTAGCCACCTGACGTCATTGAGCAGTGCCCAGGTGGAAGTGGCAGCGCCCGGTATATTTGTGCACCGCTCATACTTTTATACACCACCCTGGCTTAAGATGGCAACAATCTGGAATGTAATAGCAGCAATTTTAGTGGCTGAAGATGGCATGTAGTTATAGTTTCTGGCACAGGAATTCAGATGAGAAGACCACTGGTACAGAAACTGTTATGGACAATGTATTTCTTGGCACATTGGTAAAAGCTGGTGCAATTTCTCCTACAACAGTATGTATGGTGCATATTCCCCTAGGACAAAATATTTCAGACTAGGGGTCTCATTTATGAGGCTGTGCGTCACTTTTATGCCGCCGGTGCGTCACTTTTTGTGACGCACCAGTGGTGTAAAAATGCACCTTGTTGCGCCTATTTACAAAGTGACGCATCTAGGTAGATGCGTCACTTTGTAAACCCCTGCGCCACATTATACCTGCGCCAGGTATAATGTATGCAAGGGGGGTGTATTGACGCAAGAAAGGGTCGTAGAAGTGCCGCAGTGAAATCTATGAGATTTCACTGCGCCACTTCTAGGACTCAAATGCGTCGAAATCTTATGCCTGCCTCACAGCATGCGTAAGACTGACGCAAGCCCTTTCACATGGGGCTTGCCCCAAGTGAAAGGACACATTGCTGGAGTTGCGTCACTTTTGTGACACACTCCAGCAATGCGTCACTTTTGCACCTACAGATACGTCAGATATACTGACGTATCTGTAACTCCTTACGACATGATGCGTCATACTGTAAATATGACGCATCATTGGTGTCGCAAGGAGGGCGCAATGAAAATTGACGCATCGCTGTTTTCACGCAGCGATGCGTCACTTTTCATAAATGAGGCCCTAGGTTTCTTATGAACCATGGCACGTCTGCTGCACTTCCAGAGTTTTTAACAAGTGCTCTTTTTTCAGATGGACACATAGCTGCATTTGTCGCTGCAGAGTAATGGTGTTTCTGGGCACGGAAGCTGGCTTCCAGGTAATAGACCATGGCACTGTCTTCCATTCATAACTGCTTCCTACGCCTGTATACGCTGTGTCCTCTGCTTGGCTCAGTGTTTTCAAAGATGTCTTGTATGGAGATTCTCACAAACTTACTGTGAGAGGGCTGGGATATCTGGCTGGATGAAAGTGGGCAGCGGTATTTACCTTTCCGCGTCTGCCTGGCCTTGCCCATTTCGAGGAACAGTGTAAGGATTATAGCAGCCTTCAGGGAAAACAGGAAGTGTACCTAGAAAACACGTAAATAGGACTATTTTAAGCAGAGGTTATTCATGAAATTGTTGGAGGCGTTTGTACCACCCTAGGCCTGTGGCATGAGTGACCATAAGAGGATCTGAAGATGGGTCCAGGTGGCTTGGCTTCGGCATTTGTCTCTCTGTTGCCTCCAGCCTGGGCAACAGTAAGAATCCGCTGAACACAGCCTTGGCTCATCCCGGTGCCCAGGAGCCTGTACTCACAACCACTGCGCAGTGCCTCTGTCAGGCACAGCAGGCATTGTGTGCATAGTATGCCTAGCACCAGTGCTTAATTTGTGCCAGTGTTTTTCAGTGCTTAGCACCGGATCCTGTTCTAACCGCCACTGTGTAGAGCCTCTGTCCGGGCACAGCAGGCCCTGTGTGCATCGTGTGCCTAGCACCAGTCTTTAATTTGGCCCAGTGTTTACGATGATTAGCATTGGCACTTATTTGTAAACAGTCTACCACACAGTGGTGCTGTCTGTATGTTTTTGAGCACAGTTCATCAACAATGCATTCAATATACTTTAAAAACAATACAAAAGATATGGGTTGTAAATATGGGAAGGCCATATTTACAGCGTCAGTTGACCTAGACTAGCATTTGGCAGTGCTGGCATGGACAGGGAATAAATAGCCCTGTCACAGTGGCTTCCTGTGAAACACCGCGTGCCCTGGCACTTACATTTTTACAAATTAAGCACTGCCCCCTCCGTACCCACCGAGCTGTCATGCTCCGCCAATCCTGAATGACAAAAATGTTTTCATCACAGCTGCTAACCCAATTGCAGAGGTTCAGGATTGATTTACGAACCAGAGTAAGCTGCAAATCTCTCGCAATCTCCGAAATGGCAAACAGTAAAAACGCCCCATGACCCAACGGGATACGGTTTCAAATGTAAAAGAAGTTAGCGGAAGGTTTGCAAACCTAATGGGACAAAATATATAAAAGATTAGCCAGTCAAAGCCCCCTGACATCTCTGTGAGGGGGGCTATGACTGGCTAATAATGTTCTCCACATCTTTAGACAGATGCTTATATCAACCCAGTCAGAACTTACGGAGCAGGAAGCATCTGATTTACTGTATATTATGAATACATCGAATTTGGTACAAAGCTGCCACATGTTCCTTCATGCAATCGCCTACGATTTTTACCCTCAAAGACAAATTACATAATTTAGCATACAATAACATAACAAGGCATATAGCATATGTTCTGTTCTGTGCAAAACGTCCAAAGGCACTGTTGCCTTCCCTGACAAAATTAACTACATGAACATATACCACCCTCATTTTCATCCCCTAAGCCATTGTATTAAATGACGTTGCTACCTTCTAGTTTTTTTTAAAGCATAGTGCCTACATTTTGCTAAAACGTGCTGCAGAAACACGTAATTTGCCTAGTAATCCAGAGAAAAAGTACAACGCTAAACTTCCCCTTTAAAAAACAGAAAGCTGCATTAGTTAACCTGCCCTCTGCATCTAGGATGTCTCTGTAAATCTGCAAATTAGAAAGAGGATAGGCCCGTGGGCAGTGAGCACGCCCCCGCTGCCGCTCCTCAAATATCATAGGTCAGTTCAGTTCAGGGGGCGGAGCTCTCCCCAGAACAGTCGGCGCCCCTGGCTGACAGCGTGCCAGTGAGTCTGACTGCAGGCCCCGTCCGGCGGATCCCTGCTGGACCAGGGGAGAAGCCGGGGCTGCGGCCTCTGCGTAGAGAGCAGGGGGCAAAGCTGACCTCGGGCCGTGGAGACGCGTGCACTGGCGGGCAAAGTTACTCCTAAATAAAAAATACATTCTGCCGCAGAGCCAGTCTTAATGTGTACAGATGCTTGCAAGTGATAGGCACTGGAACTCATTTTTAGGAACCAGTACTTATCTTCCATGAATAGACTTTGACCCTGAGCAAGAGAAAAAAACAAGCATTTACAATGCAATGGTCTCAGCATTATTAAAGGTAGAGCTATTGGCATTGCTCCTTATTTTTTTTTTTTTTAAATCGTAAATAAATGGCATTGTCATTTACATTGCCAATAGCTTAATCGTTTGCATATGCGAGACCTATTGCATTAGCACCCACACATAGAGTAAGTAGTAGAGTGAGTAGTTGATAGTGAGTAGGAGAGAGTTATTATTAAAGAGTATTAGAGAGCGAGTAGTAAAAAGTGAAAGAGTGAGTATTCTATAGTGAGAGAGTGAGGCAGGATATAAGTCCCTTGTAGGTTTATATTAAACACAATCGTTTTCTCAAGCACAGTGCAAGTGCTATACAGGTGAAACCTAAAATGAGTACCAGGCATTAGCAAATGATCACCTGAATGGAAATGTACAGATTTGTTTAATCCTGCACTTTGGCCCTGACAAATTTGGTGGAAACCAGATACTGTAAAATATTCAAAATATATATGTTCACAAACCGACTCACTTATTGCCCTCAAACCTCTGCCCTCAACGCTCTGCCCTCTGCCCTCAACCCTCTGCCCTCAACACTCTGCCTTCAACCCTCTGTCCTTAACCCTCTGCCCTCAACATGCTGCCCTCAACACTCTGCCCTCTGCCCTCAACACTCTGCCCTCTGCCTTCAACCCTCTGCCCTCAGCACTCTTCCCTCAACACTCAGCCCTCAACCCTCTGCCCTCAACACTCTGCACTCAACACTCTGCCCTCAACACTCTGCCCTCTGCCCTCAACACTCTGCCCTCAACACTCTGCCCTCTGCCCTCAACACTCTGCCCTCAGCAGTCTGCCCTCAGCATTCTGCCCTCTGCCCTCAACACTCTGCCCTCAGCACTCTGCCCTTAACACTATGCCCTCAACACTATGCCCTCAACACTCTGCCCTCAACACTCTGCCCTCAACACTCTGCCCTCAACACTCTGCCCTCAACACTCTGCCCTCAGCACTCTGCCCTCAACACTCTGCTCTCTGCCCTCAACACTCTGTCCTCAACACTCTGCCCTCAGCACTCTGCCCTCAGCACTCTGCCCTCAGCACTCTGCCCTCAACACTCTGCCCTCAACACTCTGCCCTCTGCCCTCAACACTCTGCCCTCAACACTCTGCCCTCTGCCCTCAACACTCTGCCCTCAACACTCTGCCCTCTGCCCTCAATACTCTGCCCTCTTCCCTCAACACTCTGCTCTCTACCCTCAGCCCTCTGCCCTCAACACTCTGCCCTCAACACTCTGCCCACACCACATCATCAGAGCTGTGTGAATAATAACAGCTGTGAGCCGTGCCTGAGGTGCATCATCAGAGTTGTGTGAATAATAACTGCGTCAGCCCCGTGCCTGAGGTGCATCATCAGAGCTGTGTGAATAATAACTGCGCCAGCCCCGTGCCTGAGGTGCATCATTAGAGCTGTGTGAATAATAACTGCGTCAGCCCGTGCCTGGGGTGCATCATCAGAGCTGTGTGAATAATAACTGCAGGCAGCCCGTGCCTGAGGTGCATCATCAGAGCTGTGTGAATAATAACAGCTGTGAGCCCATGCCTGAGGTGCATCATCAGAGCTGTGTGAATAATAACTGTGTCAGCCCCATGCCTGAGGTACATCATCAGAGCTGTGTGAATAATAACAGCTGTGAGCCCGTGCTTGAAGTACATCATCAGAGCTCTGTGAATAATAACAGCAGTGAGCCCGTGCCTGAGGTGCATCATCAGAGCTGTGTGAATAATAACAGCTGTGAGCCCATGCCGGAGGTGTATCATCAGAGCTGTGTGAATAATAACTGCGTCAGCCCAGCGCCTGAGGTGCATCTTCAGAGGTGTGTGAATAATAACAGCTGTGAGCCCGTGCCTGAGGTGCAATAAACCTTTGCAAATAAGCAGGGGGGCAGAAGGCACGAAAAATGGCACGGCAAAAGGCAAGAAAAAAAAATGGGGGCCGCAAACGTCCGAAATTTTTGGAATCGGGGGCGTGTTTTTTTGCGTTCTCAGTGACGGATGATGTCACAGGGGAAAGAACGCAAAAAACACGCCACCGAACCCGAAAGAGACAGGGCTTGATTGGAGTGACGCCCCTCTCCTCCAATGGCTGGCCTCCATATAGGAAGCCAGCCAATGCAGGAGAGAGGCGGGTTCAAGCCCCCATACCTAAAAACATTAAATCTCTCACCGAAGACTGCGCAAGCGCAGCCTTACGGTCCTCCACCTAAATAGGGAGGAAGGGGGAAGTAGGGAAACAATGACAAAGGAAGGAAGCAGAGATGAAAAGCAACCTGGGAGATTTGCAAGGTGGTGGAGAACAGACAATTCACATGAGGTGGATTCATGAGTAGGGGGACTTAGTCCTTGGCAACCCCGGCCTCCGGCAGCATCGGTGGCGGTCTCCTAAGAAAAACTGTTGGCCTGGGCACATGTTTCTGTTTTTTACAAGTTAAGCACTGGCTAAGTATTACTCCAGTGTTGCCAGATAACAAATTACATCAGCCGTGCCACCCAAAATGCTATTTTGGTAGCAAAGATCGTGTAATGGCAAAGTGGGACATTCAGACAGTTGAGGTACTGAAGATAGTACAGTGTGTGTTTTGAAGAGGTCCCTGGGGCTGCACAACGGGGATTTAGTGGTAGACTCGACTTTGCTCCCCTGAAACAACAATACATTTGAGAAGGGTACAATGCTAATGAGATAGCTGTGCGGGTTAATGCCTCTGCCACAGACCCTATCTGTAAGCTTGAAAGGGAGCCAGAGAGGTTGGTGACTCCATCTGCCCTGCTAACACCCCAGAAACTGATTCCCAGGTCCTGGACTATTTTGTCCCCATCTGAGGGGCATTAAACCCATTAGATAAGCCCCTTGGCATAGCCGAAAATGTTAACAGTAATGGTGTCCGCGCCGATCTGTCTCTGGCCACTTGCCACTGCAGACCACAGGGGCGGCAGGAGGCCTCTTTCATGTGTGTCATTGTTAAAAATATATCTGACCGCATGCTGAGAGAAAAGACCATCTTAAGCACAGTAAGAAAAATTCTTAATAATTTTAAATCCAATTTTTATTCCTGAAGTTGAATCATTCAGTTTGGTTAGTTCTGTGTCACCAAGAAAACCACTGGGTAGTGTTTATTTATGAACATTACTCAGGAACCAGTGTCGAGCAGCTGTGAGGAAGTGGAGACAGCAGCCAGATATTCAAGCCAAATCTGTATGAGCTCACCTCTGAAAATAAGTTGGCAGCAAATTTCCTCTTCGTGTTTATTGACTTTCTGGAATGCAAAATATAAAAACAAGAATTCATTTTCCCATTTTTCGTCATCATTTTTCCAAAAGCAAGTTTATTTGATTTCAGCAAGGTACGTGTTTTGTGATCAGCTTCTGGTGTGCATTGGGATGTTCGGGTTTACAGAAATCCCACTACGTAGGTTTGGTGTATCTGGGAAGCTGGTAAGCTTTTGAATGCCCAGTCATTGGTAGGTACTCCTGAGGGGAACCCAAATTATGTTAGACCCAAGAAAAGAGAAAAATATAGAGGATTTTTGCATAGGTTGACAAGCGGACAGTCCTTAGGGGACAGGAGGCTCTAACCATGGAAGGTCCCCCTGCTTGGCCACTGGACATTCTACTTTTAGGAGGTACCATCGGCATCCCTACTTACATAGGGGGGTCCCTAGTTTGCAGTGCTATGCACAGCCTAGAAGAAATTGGATTTCCCAATCAACGTGAGGGTTGATTGACAGACTGCGTGGGCAGTGCCTGGTTGCCATGAGTGCACCAAGCGGGAGTGTGCCTGCAGTGGCGGCTGGGTGGGCATGCCTCAAGTGTGCCGCTATCAGTGTTCTGCAAAAGTGAGGCAGTTTGTGTTGGAGTAATTGAAGGGTGGATAAGACTTCTAGGCTGGTGGTGTATTGCACCAGTACCCTGAGAACTACTGATGCACCTTCTCACTGAGGGCCCATGGACAAGGCCAATGATTTTCTAGGTCTTCTTATCTTCAGAGACTTCCATGCTTACTATGGTTTCCTTATTGCATGTATTATGGCACATACTACCCCTGTGTGGGGTGCTGAAGCTCTTGCCTACATGGATAACACGTATACCGTATAGGGTGTGTGGATGGAAGAATGTTGTCTTTCTTTTGATCCTTTTCCATGTCCTGCGTGATAACTAGCAAGGCGCAGGTATGTTATGGGATACAGGTTGTAGCAGCTTGGTGGATAATGAAGGCTGAGAGACAGGCATGCCGTTTTATGGGGTTCAGTCTGCTGGTAGCTTTGAGAAGCTCTGCAGGTCCCTTTATGGCTACTGCACTTAGATGTCCAGTCCGACATTTTGTGTATAGTTGTGTTCCTGAGCTGGCATGGTTGGAGAGAAAGAGAGAAGCGGAGAGTTCTGTAGAAATGGGCCTTTTTATTATCATCCTATGTCTGAGTGTCTTTGTGAGATGTAAAGAAGCGGTCAGATTGTATAGATATTTGGGACCTGCATGGGTGGACTATATTAAGGTCACCCGAATTGTCCAGTAATGTGTGACAGATCCCTTCACTTATTCCATGTCTGCTCATTTGGTGATGTTTGTGTTTTTTGACTACACAGCGCTGGTGAGGGACAACCGTCATAACATATGTCTTAGGTGAATTTCAGAGCTATAAGTTACAATTTGCTGCTGACCATGGTGTATTATGGTTTTAGTATTATTGTGGGCAAAAATTGTTATGTACATAACTATATAATGTGAATGTGAACCATAGGTCAGCCTTTCTTAGCTAACCTGCATATTGAAATCATTTTGCTGGTTGAATTGTTCCAATTTGCGGGTTGTAAGCTGAGGATTGCGCATGAGGGTGCAACTGATTCCTGGGCTATGTTGCCGGGATGTGTGTGGTACAGTTATCTAGAACGTCCTTCATCTGTGAAGTCTGTTATGCCGGTACTAGGTTTTAGTGCTTTGTGTCCGGGATGGGGCTTTTCAAGGGATCTCTAGCTCTGGCACTGACTCTGAAGGCATACAGCCCAATTCAAAGGGAGCTCCTTCTCATATTATCTCAGCCCTTTCCTCCTTCCCCTCCTGACCTGTCACCCAGGCTGATTAATTGCCGGCTCTTAGGTTGAGTGGATACAATTCATCAAGTAGCAGGTGCATGGGGCTGTACTCTCGATGGTCTTCAGAACAATCTCTTTAGAGTAGCAACTAATCCCCTCCCCCAGGCACCTCAGGAAGCTGACAGGCTCCTTATTACGAGATGTGGAGCTGAGCCTGAGGAATGATGGAACAGGCAATCTGAACATAACATCACAAAAGGACAGGAATGCAAATATTCCAACAAAGGCAGGTATTTTAGAAGAAATGAGACTAAGGGACAAAAGGGACACTAAGGGCTCGATGTAGGTAATTCCTATTCACCTACTCTTAAATACCGAATCATACCGATTCGGTATTTAAGAGTAGGTAACTAGGAAGGAGGCAGATGTAGGTAATTCTTATTTTAGAATTACCGAATCTGTAAGATTCGGAATTTACCGATTCGGTCAATACCGAATCGGTATTTCCTATTGATTCCTATGGGCCTTGAAGCCCATAGGAATCAATGGGAAATACATACCGAATCCTGCAAGGGTGAACGGGGTGTCACTTTGACACCCTGTAGCACCCCAATTCCAGGCTTGTGTGCCATGTCACATGGCACAGGTGTACATTCACAGATGTGCATGTACACCTGAGTTCGGTATTTTACCACCCAATTGTATTGGGTGATAAAATACCGAATTCTGAAGGCCTGTAGCACTGTAAACAGTGCTACCTACATCTGGGATTTACCGAATCGGTAAAATTACCGATTCGGTATTTTACAGAATCGGTAAATTTACCGATTCGGTAAATTTACCGATTCTGTAAAATAATGGCCCCTACATCTCAATCACCAAATACCGGTTGGTAACAGCTGAATTTGGCCGTTACCGACCGGTATTTGGTGACCTACATCGGGCCCTAAGTGAGGCTGAAGGGGACTAGGCTGGTTAGAAATATGCTTATTTTCAGACATACATATGCAAATCTGTTTTGTGCATACCTGGGCTTTAAGCATTTTAGAACTGGACCATAAAAGGTCTGCTTCCCATCACTTGAATAGCGCATTTCATCATTGGTTAGCCATGGAATGATTTTAGCTGTCCGTGGGTGCCTTCTGCACGGTTCTGTGCTTTCTCTTGACTTGAGTGCCAGTAGTTGGGTATCTTTTTGTTATGTTATGTGTATTTTTAAAGCACACTATCACCCGCAAGGGTATCCGGGCACTGAGCACCTGTATGTATCTAGGCCTGCCTTTGCATGGTTAGTTAATTGGAAAGCCAGGTGTTCAGCGTCTTGCAGAATTCAAGAAGAGGGGAAGAGACTCTGATGTGGCGTGGGTGGTCGTTTTCAAGAAGAGAGGGGGAGGCTCTGATGTGGCGTGGGAGGCCGTTCCACGTGAGGTATTTTAAACGTGTCTGCTTGGAGTAATGCTGGTGGATGAATATTATTGACTTAATGGAAGATCGTTCTGTGTGTCTATTATGTCATAGTTTGCATGAGGTCTTGCTCAGTGCTTTAAATGGGCCGGTACTCACCGGTACTGAGTACCGGCCCTTCTTATTTTTATCACCTTGAGCACGGCACTTTTATACGGCCGTGGAGAGTACCTGTACTCCTGGAGAGTAGGCGCATTGGCCTCTGGTGGTAGTAGCCTGTCTCTTGTTCAGCCAAATCACTTTTATAGCCCTGAGCTGAGCCCCTGCTGAACTATTCAGCGTGGGCTCATGTGCATGATATCCCAGTGTTCGCCGTCATGCTGTGTTGCAAGGAATCGAGGCAGCCCAGCGACAGCACAATGAAGAAAGCCATGGGATGTTAAAAGGGGGTTATACCACCTGATTCTTTTGTGTGAGTGTCTGCTTATGTGGGTCTGTTTGCCTGCTTGTGTGTGTGTTTTTGTGAATGAAATATTACTACATAAGGAAAGGTTCAAATATCACTGTTTGACTTTCATTTTGTATAAGGAATTAAACTGATTTGTTTATAGAAAGATATTTCTCGTGTGCAACTAGTATATAAGCCATTGAACTTCGCATGTCTTGCCTTCAGCCCCGCCCCTAGCCCCGCCCACCCACCACATTTAAATGAGTACCTGCACTATTTTTTCCCCATGTAAAGCACTGGTCTTAGTGTTGTTTTTGTGACTGAGTTCAGGTACTTTTCCAGTTCTTATGTTAGACTATGGTAATCATGTTGCCCAATGTCTGCCAGGTTGTAGGGTGTATGTTAGGGGGTATCTCGAGGCCACCTAAATGGCTGTGATTCGGCGTTGGCTGCATATAGAGCTGGGTGGAATGTTTAATGTTTCTTGTTTTACCTGGCAGTGGTTGCAAGTGTGAGAAGCGAGGTGTATTGCTTGGGGCTATTTCTTTGCCACTGTATTGCATTTAAGATGTGGTGTGCTTGTGAGGGTGTGGAAAGTCTGTCTAGTGTGTTCTGTTGTGTCTGGTAGCAAAATTTGTGCGAAAAATGGGCCATATTGTTGGTGACGATTGCTTTGCTAATAGTGTAGTTTTGATACATGGTTAACAATCATCGGAGAGGTGTGGCGCAGCGTGCAGAGCGGCTGACCCCGGAACGCGGGGCTCACAGTTTGATCGCCGGCAGCAGCTCAGCATCATGTGTCTCTGGGCCGTAGCTCACTTAATCTCCCTGATGTCCCCCAGCTCCTATATACCCTTAGGGGTGATAAGTTCGTGCTTTACAAATGTGGAATTATTATATCTCAAATGCTCTTAAAAACCACAAACTGGCTTCACACAAAGTTGTTTGATTATAGGATCCGAGGTCGCACACCTGCTCTATTTTCCAGCTTTGCAGTCCTAGGGCCCCTTCACATGGCCCCATTTGCTGATAGATGCAAACAATGCCAGAGGGTACTGGGGGTGGGTGTTCAATATGCAGGCGGTAAGACAATAGGCAGACTGGCAGAAATCCTCATATCCTTTATTCCTAATGCATATTAATGGTGTAGGATGCAGAGGCCTGCAGTGTGAGGTTCTGGTGGATGGGGTAGGGGGCACTATCTTTTCTGACAAGTTATCTCTATGCAGCATTTGCATTCAGAATTTTCCATTAATGCGGTTTCACTCATAATTGTGTTTTTACAGGATTTGTCCATTCACATCCTGTTTCTACACCCCATTCTCGACAACACTCTTACCAGCAACAGACAATAACAACCCACAGACAAGCAGGCCCGAACACACTAAAAAGCAATAGTGTACCCAACCCGTGGCCTTTCTCACAGCCAGGAGGAGTCACAGACACACCGTTTATTGAAAGCTCTGATACACGGACACACACATACGCAGGGGCCTGCGAGCTGAGAGGGTGTCGGTCACTGACAGACACACATACTAACAGACGGACACACTACCAACCACGAAGCAGCGACAATCAAAACGCAGGCTCCCACGAGACTCTTAAACATTCACGCGAACTTCATCGACACACACAACCCTCGCACAGAAACACCCACTCAGACACGTGCTCGAGCAGAGCCGACACACATTCGATGACTCTCAGAAACACGCGCACGGAGCCAGGCACACCCACACTGATGCGGTGACAAACACAGAGGCTGGTTAAGTGGTTGACAGCTGATGGCAGCGCAGGTGAAAAGCACTCAGAGCTAATGCGCGTCTCCAGCTGGAGTGTGGCAAGGAAATCAGCGCCTGTGACATCCCTGAAGGGAATCCCGGCCCATCCCTCCCTCCCTCGCGCGCCGCCGCCCCCACCCTGCCAAGAAAACTCCCTCTCACCAGCAGCAGGATGGCAGCCTTGAGGAGCGACAACATGCGACAAGTCATCGGCACAGGAATCCGTGGCTGGGAGAAATGGAGCGAGTTTTGCAGAAACGTGTAGGGGGGGGGGGGGGGGGGGGGGAGGGGGGGGGGGGTTAGAGATCTCTGAGGCCCAATGTGAGTACCAATGAGTAGCGATGATAGACACACTGACCGGTCCCCACGACATCCAGTAACAAGTGCCGGCGACGAGCAGACCTCTCAGTACCCATAGGTACTGCTGACAAATACATCCATCAGGGTGACCAGAATTTTGTAGCCAAAAACCGGGACATTTCACAAAAAATAGAAGGAATACAATTTTACAGCAAGCTAGCGCACAGAATGACAGCGCTCCTCAGCAGAATATGCTGTGAGAACATACATAAAATGCAATTTTCAAACCCAGTAGCTTGCCTGTTAATTAAACTGCTTTCTTGAAACAACTGCTAACTATCCCTGCTTTGTAAAACATAAAAAAGCACCTCCCGCCGTTTTCATTCGACCCTCTGTAAAAACCGGGACAGGAGATAAATTTCCTGAAATCTGCTGGGACAGCTGGTGAAAAACCAGGACCGTCTTGGCAAATCTGGAACGCCTGATCGCCCTAATCCAACCGTCCACATGTTGCTGTACAACTGTGATCAGCAGAATCTCAAGTGCCACTGAGTACCATTGATAGACATACCCACCGGTTTATCAAGAACCATCAACAGTGAACACCGGTGACTATCAGATCTCAGAGTACAGGTGACTTACATGTCGATAAGGCCTCAGGTGACAGCTTATCAATGAATTCAATGATAAACAGATCTGTGAGGACTAATGTCCGTACCGATGATAGGCACCCCCACCGTTCCCCACGACATCAAGTAACAAAGTGCCGGTGACAAGCAGACCTCCCATACGTACTGCTGACAAATACATGCATCATTCCCAGGCCCTTGCAGAACAGTGACCAACAGATCCCCAAGTACCAATGAGTACCACCGATAGCCATAACCACAGGTTGTATGTATGTATGTATGTATAGGCATTTATATAGCGCACTACTTACCCGGAGGGTCCCAAGGCGCTTCGACCGCTGCGAAACCCTTCCTGGCTTCCCTGAGAGATGGTCCCTTAATGGGTATCTCCAGGGTGAGACCAGGCATCCCCGGCGGTCTGGTGGGGCCGTTAGTGAAGATGAGGCAAGCTAATGCCCAGAGTTGCCGAGTGTGATCGCTGATCAGAGTGGGCACCGAGGCGAGAGAATTATCGAGTCCGCTGACCCTGGTCCAGAAACCTGCCGCGCCGGGAATCGAACCCTGGTCCCGGGCCGTCCTCTGCTCTCGGGTCTGCCACCTCTAACCAGTGAGCCACACTCAAGTATCAACAGTAAGCATCAGCGAGAAACAGATCTCTGAGTACTGATAACATACGTGTCCAGCAGGCCTCAGAGCCCAGGTTATCAATGAGTTAGATGATAAACAGATCTAAGGACCAAGGTGAGTACCAATGATAACCATATCCATCATCATGTATGAACATTGAGCATCAGCGATGAACAGATCTCTGAGTACTAGTGATATACATGTCCAATAGGCCACACGTTATCAATGAGTTTGATAAATAGATCTCTGAGGACCAAGGTGAGTACCAATGAGTACCAGTGATAGCCATAGCCATCATCATGTATGAACATTGAGCATCGGGACAAACAAATCTCTGAGTACAAGTGATATACATGTCCAATAGGCCTCAGGTCACAGGTTATCAATGAGTCTGAAAAATAGATCTCTGAGGACCAATGTGAGTACCGATGAAAGGCACTCTCATTGGTCCCCATGGCATCCAGTAACCAGTGCAGGCAACAAACAGACCTCTTAGTACGGATAAGTACTGCTAACAAATGCATCCATCAGTCTTTGTGTTGCTGTACAGCAGTGATCAACAGATCCCCTAGTACCAATGATAGCCATAACCAGAGGTTCATCAAGTATCACCAACAGTGAACTCCGGTGACTATCAGATCTCAGAGTGCCGGTGACATACGTGTCCAAGAGGCCTTAGGACACAGATTATCAATGAGTTAGATGATAAACAGATCTCGGAGGACCAATGTGAGTACCGCTGATAGCCATGACCAGAGGTTCATCAAGTATCATCGACAGTGAGCATAAGCGCTGAATAGATCTCTGAGTACCGGTGATATACATGTCTAAGAGGCATCAAGACACAGATTATCAATGAGTTAGAATCAGTGGTTCCCAAACTTTTGACTCCTGACGACCCCCATAAGTCACTACTGGTAGCCGAGGACCCCAAAGCAATTTGTACTATTTACATTTCAAACATTAGTACAGAAGTCCGTAAAAAATACACAAACAAGTGCATACCAAACAAATACTCTAATAGCTAAAGATTTGATTATTTTCTATTGAAAAAAATTGCAAAAATGTAAAGATTTTAATGGGAAGGTTGGTGTTGCACCTCGGTGACTAACTTTTCAATGTTTGCTTTTATTTTGCGGTATGAGGCTCCTGCTTCTGGCAGGGCCGTACTGGAAACCGAAGGCAGCCCTGGCAAATGTTGTCAGAACAGTCCCTCCACTGTGCGCACCAAGTGTAGTGAGTGAGCCTGACCACTACAACCGGAGCTTTGCCCCCCCCCTCAAGAAAATTTGGAAAAAATTGTGCATTTCACATACATTTGTCATCGTATATTGAATTGTATTCGCTTTTAAAGCATAGTAAATGATGACTTTACCATGTAGCAGTATACAATGATCTTTTGTTGGGGCTCCTCAATGATTTCCTCACTATCACCCTCCAACAGTGCCTCTTATCTCTCCATAGCTCCTCTGTCACATGTATTGCATTTGTTTCATAGCATCTCTCATACCAGTGTAGGGCAGAGACAATGAATCATACATGTGCAAGTCAGTGTATAGAAAATGTTACATAAGGCAAAGGGTGCTTTAAGGTGTGGGATTCAAGTAAGCTATACTGGTAGGCATTGTTTAAGAGTGCTTGGTCTGGAGAAGCACAAACTCAGGATTCAGAATATAACAGTGGTTAGCATTGACGTTCATAATAGAATTTATTTCTACCCAAATAAACCTTTATTAGCAGCATCAGGATAGTGAAAGACTGAAAGAAAGCATAACTTACTATCTTGTACCATGCAGTTTGAATGCAGCTCTTTGATGGCAGATCATAGCTCACTGTGCTAGTTTACGATTGTAACTTATGAACTGCACAGTAACAACAGAAGCTCTGTGACAAAAGCCGTAACCCACTGAGCTATCCACATAAAATATTGTTTTTTTTAATGCATGGTACATGTTCTTTGCAGCATGCATATTAAACCTCTGCATTTCCTTAGAGGAGTCAAAGCTGCCAATAGACAAAACTACCATCTCTCTCTCCAGCAGGTACTTTAATCACCGGAGTTATCTTGAAACTTTTATTGTTGCTCTGTAGTGCTTTTAAAACTGCTGCTTGGGGACCCCCTGGGAATGTGTCACGGACCCCTAGGGGTCCAGGGACCCCAGTTTGGGAACCACTGAGTTAGATGATAAACAGATTTATGAGGACCAACGTGAGAACCTGTGATGGTTATACCCAGCGGTTCCCACGTCATCATGTATGAACAGTGACTAACAGATCTCTGAGTATCAATGTGAGTACCAGTGACTGGAACATCTGTGTGTCCCCACAGCATCGCTTAACAATGAATGCCAATGACTAACAGGCCTATTGATACCCTTGAATACTACCAACAAAAACATCCATCAGTCCCCATGTCCCTGTGAACAGCGACCAGCAGAACCCCAAGTACCATTGAGTACCATTGATAGACATACCCACAGGTTCATCAAGTATCATCAACAGTGAGCACCCATGACAGTCTGATCTCTTAGTACTAGTGACTTACCTCTCCAACGTGCCCCATGGCACAGGTTGTCAATGAGTTTGATGAGATCTTAGAGAACCAATCTGAGTACCAATGAGTATCAGTGAAAGCCGCTCCCGTAGGTCCCCATAGCATAAGTGAGGAACAGATCTCCGAGTACCAATGATAGACACAGCCATCAGATCCCAAGGCATCATGTCGCAACAATGAGTGCCACTAAAAGATATGTGAGTACCAATGGCATACACATCCACCAGCTCTCATAGCAAAGGGTATCAATGACCCAATGATAAGCATGCACGTCCGCCAGTTCCCCGACATTGAGTATCAATGAGTGCCAGTGACACACATATCTCTGAGTATCAATAACAGACACATCCACCAATTCCCATAGCATACCGTATCAATGGGCTCCTGTGACATACAGGTGTCTGAGTACCAATGAGCACCAATGAAAGAATCATCCACCAGTTGTTACAATATTGAGGATCACTGAGTGCCAGTGACAAACAGTTCTATGAGTACTATTGACATATATGTCCATCAGCCCTCATGACATAGAGTATCAATGAGACCCACTGGTAAATAGGTCTCTGAGTTCCAATGAGTACCAATAACAGACACATCCACCAGTCCCTTAGTCATCGAGTATCAATGAGCGAGAGTGAGAAACAGATCTGAGTACCAATGAGCTCCAATGAAAGAACCATCCACCAGTTGTTACAATTTTGAGTATCACTGAGTGCCAGTGACAAACAGTTCTATGAGTACCAATGACATACATGTCTATCAGCCCTCGTGACATAGATAATCAATGAGACCCACTGGTGCCAATAACAGACACATCCACCAGTCCCTTAGTCATCGAGTATCAATGAGTGAGAGTGAGAAAAAGATCTGAGTACCAATGAGAACCAATAACTGACATGTCTACTAGTCACCCACAGCACTGAATATCAATGAGTGCAGTGACAGACAGATCTCTCAGTACCTGATAAACAAGTCCATCAGTCCACACGTCCCTGAAGACCAACGTTAAGTAGTTTCCTGAATACAGATATTCCGAGAAATAAAGAGAAGGGAGGTCTCCTTAAGAATCCCATGAGGGACAAGGAGAAAGAGATAAATAGAACAGAAGTAATCCCTGCGATCTTTATCACTTAGACATGACTCTTTAGCGTACAGAATTTTTTTTTCTTATGTATAAAAACCTCCACTGACCTCACACAACCCAAAGTTTAAACTTTAACAAAATTAAAAATGACAAATTAGAACAAAAATCAAAAGTGAAAATCTTAAAAATGCATGATTTATTCATAACAATCCAAGTTCTGTACAGAAGTACCATGCAGCCAGATTAAAATAATGTCAATTCATATAGACATATTAAAAAGATTAAAAAGAAAACACAAGTTGTCAACGCAGCGTTTCGGTGAATATTTTACACCTTCATCAGGCCAGTTTTCTATACAATAGAAAAAACATACAATTAGCATTTTATTCTCAACATTGTTGCATATACAGTGAAAATACTAACTACATACAAGAGGTAACATTTCTCCCTTTTTAGGTCTCGCCTGTCGATGCGCATGCGCATCGAGCAAGGCGAGAGTATTGGGACTTATCCGCTCTTTATCCACACTGCAAGGAATCGTGGCGATTCCTTGCAGTGCACGAGAAATTTAAGCTCAATGCGCATGCGCATTGAGCTTAAATGCGCGTGCACATGCCCCCAGCCGCCTGCCTTGCCTACTCTCTCTCACAGCCTCCCCCAGCTCCGCCCCCTCACTACTTGATTGCACGGCCGCTAGGCCGTGCCTCCCCTACTCTCCTCCCCCCTCCTCCTCTCCTCCCCTGCCTGCCTGCCGCTAGGCCGTGCCTCCCCTACTCTCCTCCCCCCTCCTCCTCCTACTCTCCTCCCCTGCCTGCCTGCCGTGTCGCATTTCTCCTCCCCCCTCCCCTCTCCTCCGTCCGTCCGTCTTGTTATTTCATGACAACAGGAAGGGGGTCACTCACCCTTCCACATTGCACCAAAGTTCCTGGGGTTCGTCCCGAGGGATTCGTCTATCGCTCTTTCACTGTTATGTAGGTTAGCGGTGAAAGAAAACTCCATGAGTGAGTGTTTACGTCAGATTTAGTTAAAATATTGACATTAGTTCTTACCATAAAGAAATCAGAAGGTGTTTCATGAGTGACGTTTGAAGGGTGGACTTTTCTGCTCGAGTGCCCAAGAGAAATTTCTCAAAGCTTTCAGTCACACAGAAGTTAGGAGATTCGACTGGCCAGAAGGGTCCAACTAAGCCCCAGATATGCCTATTTTGCTAGTCCAAGTCGATTTCTAGTGAGCCATGTGGATTTTAGTGGCATGCTAGCTCTAAAGTATGACAAAACATAACTTTGCTTGTCAGAGTTCACTGATACGATAAAGGCAATCATATACAAACATTCTACAGAGATTGGCGGTGAAGGCGTTCTTTTTAGAGCAATCTTATAATTTGGTGAGAAGCTAGTCCGGCTGAGACTAGCCTTCGCCATATTTCCCAGAAAGTATACCACAATTCGGTTGACTAGGCCTCCATCGGTCGGAATACATATTTCACAAACATTCGCGAAATAACTCCCTCGCCTGTAGAAATATATTTTTATCTCACAGCTGTGGTGCAATAAAACCCCCCGCACTTGCCACACATTTTATAAACTCGCTTTCTTCCTAATTATCGGTGGATTTACCACAACGCAACTGAATTCCGCTTGTACATATTTTCCGGGTTTGTTTGCATGTGTACCCATGGTGACTCATGCTTCAAGCTTCCTGCAGCAACAATGCGAGTAATGACGGCGATCTGACATTTCACGTGACAGCCTGCCGGAATGAGTAGGTGTCAGAGACGTTAGTTACTGCTGCTTCAGAAAGGATGAGAGACGCCCGTCGCGCAGTGCACAGGCACTTGAGGAAGAGCAGCGGAGGGCAGTGTGTAAATAAGCACATGCCAGGTGACTGTCCAATTTCACAGCCTATTGAGATGTACCCAGGCATTGAAGCCCCGGTGATTCACGCGCACACTGCAGCTCGCGCTGTGCCTCTATATAAGGCTGCTTCCTTTGCACTGGCAGGGCCCGAGCGCCGCGACATCAAAGGGAAGCTCGGTTTTGTCTCGGAACTGCATTCAGTCCTGTCACAGCAAATCAGCCAGAGAGCCGAATGAATTTATTGCAAAATGCCTCCCAAACAAGAGACTCCCATTTCCTCTTTAGACATGTGAAAAAACGTGTTGTTTTTTTTTTGTTGTTCAGTGAAAAGATACCGGCAAAGTGATAACATCTGGCTGGAGCGAACCGCTGCCAGCTAAAGAATGGTTTCCTCTCAGTGGGCCTGACCAGGGTCTGATGCTGTGCAGATGTGCGGCCAGGCCTGACTGTAAAAGCTATAAACATTGTCATAACATTGTTCGACTTCTCGAGTATTTCCTGTCTTCTGCTTAGCACTTTATTACTGGGCCTGGCCGGGTGCCAGGCCCGGTGCAGGGAGCCGAGGGCCTCTGGCTGGAAATCTGAAACAACTCTAGAATCCATTCGGCTTTCATTTGATATTTAGACGCTGATAACTCGCACTTGTTAAAATAAAGCTGCTCGCATTTCGAGTAAATCGCAGACAAGCTATGAAAGAAGGCAGGGAGGACGAGGGGAGCGCTACTCCCCGCTTTTTTTCATAATACAGCAGTGGGCGTCTCGGTCTTCTGTTTTGGAAGTCTGGGGTCTGAGCTAAGGAACAGCTGATGTAGAAGCTGGAAAGCGTACAGAAAACTTGTGTTCATTTCCTGTACGAGACGCAGCTCCCCAGGCAGAAAATGGGCCTCACCCTCACTCACCCTCACCCTCAACTCCTCACCCTCACTCACTCACCCTCAACCCCTCACTCACCCTCACTCTCACTCACCCTCACTCAGCCTCAACTACTCCCCCTCACCCTCACTCACCCTCACCCTCACTCACCCTCAACACCTCACTCACCCTCACCCACCCTCACCCTCACTCACCTTCAACACCTCACCCTCAACCTCAACCCCTCACTCACCCTCACTCACCCTCACTCACCCTCACTCACCCTCACTCACCCTCACTCACCCTCACTCACCCTCACTCTCACTCAGCCTCAACTACTCCCCCTTACCCTCACTCACCCTCAACACCTCACCCTAACTCACCCTCACCCTCACTCACCCTCAACACCTCACTCGCCCTCACCCTCACTCACCCTCAACACCTCACCCTCAACACCTCACCCTCAACGCCTCACCCTCACCCTCACTCACCCTCACCCTCACTCTCACTCACCCTCACTCAGCCTCAACTACTCCCCCTCACCCTCAACACCTCACCCTAACTCACCCTCACCCTCACTCACCCTCAACACCTCACTCGCCCTCATCCTCACTCACCCTCAACACCTCACCCTCAACGCCTCACCCTCACTCACCCTCACCCTCACTCTCACTCACCCTCACTCTCACTCACCCTCACCCTCACTCACCCTCACTCACCCTCACCCTCACTCACCCTCACCCTCACTCACCTTCACCCTCACTCACCCTCAACCCCTCACCCTCAACCCCTCACCCTCAACCCCTCACCCTCCCTCACCCTCATTCACCCTCAACCCCTCACCCTCACTCACCCTCAACCCCTCACCCTCACTCACCCTCAACCCCTCACCCACACTCACCCACACTCACCCCCACTCACCCTCACTCACACTCACACTCACCCACCCTCACTCACCCTCACTCACCCTCACTCACCCTCACTCACCCTCACCCTCACTCACCCTCACTCACCCTCACCCTCACTCACCCTCAACCCCTCACCCTCAACCCCTCACTCACCCTCACTCACCCTCAACCCCTCACCCTCAACCCCTCACTCACCCTCACCCTCAACCCCTCAGCCTCACCCTCACTCACCCTCAACCCCTCACCCTCACTCACGCTAAAGATTTACAAAAAAACCCATTAACAATTCTAAAAGCACTAACTCTAATGCTGCGAGACCTATTGCATTTCTAATGCTTGTTATTATGGCAGGCTAAAGGTACTATTAACAAACAATTGTAAGATGAGATTCAAGGGTTGGTGATATGGTCATGTGGAGCGGAAGATCGACATTTATTTTTTTGTTATAAACACAAAGGCTACATACATTTTTTAATTATTTCTAAGTATCACCTTATGTCTTTATCTAAAAAAGATGGACATATCTCATACCTCATAATTATAAATCTCGGTGGCTCCCTTGTACCTACATACAAAAAAGAGACAGAACAATCTCAAGGTAATAATTTTTTTTTATTTAAACTGTTTTTCATACTCAGATTGCCACTCTAGCAATAATAACAGAAGGGTAATAGGAGCTACCCAGTTCATTTTTTAAGGTCACATATGAAGGTGCTTAATTGAAAGGACTTCATTTCCAGCAACCCGATGAGAATAGGTTGATGGTAGCAGAGAAAAGTACTCCAAACTACAGTGCATTCTGTAGGAGAAAAATGAATTAATAACAGGGAGTAATGCCAATCCCCAGGGTGTACCAGTGGCAACAAACCCACCCCTACCCAGATCCAAGAACCAATGAGACCAGCGGCAAACCCATTTGTGAAGGGTACCCTTGAACACCCAATCCATCAGTCTCCATGGCACCGGGTACAATTAAGTACCAAAGGAATACTCAAGTCAGGTCTGATGGCCCTGGCTAGTAAGGAATACCATGATGAAGACACTCACCAGTCTCACTGGCCCTATGGACAAATGCAATCCAATGACACGCTGATCCATCACTTCCAAGACCACGAGTACTGACGGCAAACACAACCTGAAGTTCTGAATACTACCGACGCCAAACACTTCCCTCAGACTATATAGACCTGACTGCCAAAGTCAAACATCTCCACGTACCAATGGCCACCTACGATAAACATTTCCATCAGGCCGCATGATCCTGAGTATTAGTTAATGACAAATACATCCCAGAGTACCAAAGAGCATCAATCCTAAAATCACAAATAGATCAATTACTCCCCACAACCCAGAATACCAATGGCTAACGCATTACTGCATACCAAATCTGGAATACATCAGTCAGTCTCCGTGGGCCGGACTTTTCCTGCGGAGGTATTTATCAAAATTCTCTCTTCCTGGGCTAACCCCTCTGAAAAAAAGTCAGGTCGACTTTAAGTCAAGACCACTTTACCTTTAACAAGCTCCGAAGACAACTTTAAAAGCCATATAGTTAGTACTGAGGCTCTCCATTGTGGTTGAATTATTCATAGAACCTTGAAGCCTTCCATGGCATATGTGCACTCAAATAGATGAATATGTTTACCTATAACAGCATCAATCACCAGAAGCATACGTACCCAACACAGCACATCCTTCAATCACCACAGCTATCACAGTCCACTTCTCAGTCACTAAAGCTATTAGTATCTGTCAAAGATCATCTATCAACCACCACAACTATTAGTATCTACCGCAGTTTACACATCAACTGCTACAACCGTCAGAGCCTTTCACAGTCCATCCATTAATCACAGGAGCCACCATTACCTAACACAGCCCATCCATCCATCACCAGTGTTACGTACCCAACACAGCACACCCATCAATCACCACAACTACCACTAGCTATGACCGTCCACTTCTCAATCACTGAGGCTACTAGTACCTATCACAGAGCATCCATCATTCACCAAGACTATTAGTATCTACCACAGTTTACATATCAACTGATGCAACCATCAGCGCCTGTCGCAGTTCATCCATTAATCACAGGAGCCACCATTACCTATCACAGCCAATCCATCCATCACCACAACTACCACTAGCTATCACAGTCCACTTCTTAATCACTGAGGTTACTAGTACCCATCACAGCACATCCATCAATGACAGGAGCCATCATCACTCATGGCACCTGTTGCTCCGTTATCATAATATATTCCTACACCTCACCAATTCTAACAGTAAGTGGTGCCTGGCATAGCCTACCATAGCTCATTAATAAATAGCTTTATAGCAAAGCCTCTGCCAGACTGCACATGTATCAATTCCTCTACCAACCCATTCAATCAATCAAAAAATGTGTAAAGCGCGCTGCTCACCCACTAGGGTCTCAAGGCACTGTGGGCGGGGGGGGGAGTCGCTACTGCTCGAACAGCCAGGTCTTGAGTTGTTTCCTGAAGGAGAGATGGTCCTGGATCAGCCGTAGGTGGGTGGGGAGGGAGTTCCACGTCTTGGCCGCCAGGTGGGAGAAGGATCTTCCTCCGGCGGTGGATTTGCGAATTAGTGGGAAGGCGGCGAGGGCGAGGCTGGGGGATCGGAGCTGGCGGGTGAGTGTGTAGAATGTGAGGCGTCTGTTGAGGTGTTTCGGGCCCATGTCGTGGAGAGCCTTGTGTGCGTGGGTGAGGAGTCTGAACGTGATCCTCTTGCTGACGGGGAGCCAGTGCAGGTCTTTGAGATGGGCAGAGATGTGGCTGTGACGAGGGATGTCCAGGATGAGTTGTGCAGAGGCGTTCTGTATGCGCTGAAGTCTTTTTTGGAGTTTGGCTGTGGTTCCAGCGTAGAGGGTGTTCCCTTAGTCCAGTCGACTGGTGACGAGGGCCTGGGTGACCGTCTTCCTGGTTTTGGTGGGGATCCAGCGGAAGATCTTTCGGAGCATCCGCAGGGTGTTGAAGCAGGATGATGAGACGGCGTTGACTTGTTTGTTTATCGTGAGGGAGGGGTCCAGGATGAAGACCAGGTTGCGTGCATGGCCCGTTGGCTTGGGTGCGGTACCCTGGGCAGGTGGCCACCAGGAGTCGTCCCAGGCCGAAGGGGATGGTCCCATGATGAGGATTTCCGTCTTGTCTGAGTTCAGTTTCAGACGGCTGAGCTTCATCCATTCTGCGACGTCCTTCATTCCTTCCTGGAGGCTGGCTCTGGCGGTGGTGGGGTCGTTGGTGAGGGAGAGGATCAGCTGGGTATCGTCGGCGTAGGAGATGATGTTGAGGTTGTGTTGGCGTGCGATGGCTGCGAGAGGGCTCATGTAGACGTTGAAGAGGGTGGGGCTGAGTGAGGATCCTTGCGGAACGCCGCAGATGACTTCGGTGGCCGCGGATCGGAACTGGGGGAGGCGGACTCTCTGGGTTCTTCCGGCGAGGAACAAGATGATCCACTCCAGGGCCACTCCTTGGATTCGGTGTTGCTGAGGCGCTGTATCAGGGTGCAGTGGCAGACAGTGTCGAAGGCCGCGGAGAGGTCAAGAAGGATGAGGGCAGCATTTTTCCTGTTGTCGAGTATGGACCTGATGTCGTCTGTAGCTGCGATGAGACCGGTCTCGGTGCCGTGGTTTGCTCAAAAGCCGGACTGTGAGGGGTCGAGGGATCCCATTCAACAATACCCTTGGCCCTCAGTGGCCATATTATTCAACTCACCCTCACCTGGAGGGTGAGTTGAATAGTATGAGCTCACCTTCACCTCATATAAGCCAAGTCACTCCCATAGGTTTCAGTGGTAACTCACAGTATGAAACCCTTTCGGCCCTGTGACCAATGTTTTATCTCCCTTGATGTCAATGGGATCACCGTCAGAAACCACTCGATATCACCCTTCTTAGTGTCTCAAACGACTGGGAGGCGCGAGTCACTACAAGAGACCCCTCATGAATATGTACCACAGTCTCTTCTTTCCTCCCTTAGAGTCGTCCACACCAATTTCCGAGCCCTATGTACACACGAAGGATGAGCGAAATGTTGTCTTTGTTTCCAACAAATTCCTCAAAATGTCAGGAAAATTATAAAAAATCGAAAAATGAACTTTCCTATATCTTGAGTGACGGGTTCTTGGACAATATGTCTCTCACGACACGAGTTCTGCATGAACCCATCTCTCGCGAGTAATTTTATGCTCAAACCTGTCATCTGCAGCAAAAACGTGCGAAATTTCGTGCTCGAGTAACTTCAGACTTATTACCTGTGATTTGCACAACACAAATTGTGTGAGTTATGCAAATTATGCGAGCGTACATAAAATCTTGGGCTTGGTAGGAACACCAACCCCTCCATCTCTTCTGACAGCCCAAAGTAGAAGCCGCTCTCCAGCTCCGTAGACCCGGGTAGTGGTACCAGACGGCGCCTGGACCGGCACGCGCCGTCTATGAGGAGCACGGTTGTCATGGAAACAAGGCTTTTGTTTCACACTTTCTCTGTTTCCCGCCTCACTCCGCTCGTTGACCTGAAGATGCCTGGCTGTGGCTTCCCCGGTTCAGCTCTTCCTGGGCCACGTGCACGCTGGCCGGTGCCAACGCGTCGCTCGTGCATTCAAACACGTTATCGATTAACAATTAGATTATCCAATACCATTAGAAAGTTACACCCAGAGTCCTAAAAATAAGATGGAGGTGCAATTTAAAGGCCCGTTAGCAGTTAGGATACTGTCCGTGGGAGGGAGGGTGCTAACTGTAAACTCAGTGTCATTTCTATAGCGCACTGCAGCCACCAGTTTGGTCACGAAGGCGCTCGGAAAGCATGCACATGAAGGAGAGAGGATGCCTGTTGGACAGGAAGGATGCTGACCTACATAAGGGTATTTAGTTGGTGATGTGTGAGAGAGTCAGAGGAGAGCTCAGGTTATCTCGCAGCAGGACTGACCCAGCTCTACAAGCACAACGTTGAATAGCAGCGCCGAGAGGAGCACGTGGGCCAGAGGCACGTTGGCACGGCAGGGAAATGCGTGTGAAGATGGGAGGGAGGGCAGGAGTGGCAGAATAGGAGATGGCTTAGAGTGCAAGGTCTTGCACGGAATAAATCTGCGAGGGTGTGCAGGTAAAATGTGGGCGGAAGTGGCAAGCCAAGATTAGGCCTAACCAAGATTCGTCGCAGCATTGGATGAAGTGCAGACAATCAGGGACTCAGTCCTAGAAGTGGTAGAGCCACCGAAAGGGGAGCAGAGACTCTGGCTCCCGCTCAGCTCGAGGTCCTCTTAGAACAACGAGCCCAATACGAGCCGATATTTTATCGGCGGTGGTGTGGCTTTCTGGCCAGAACTGCTGACCACATAACAAGAGGAAACCGGTCCAAATGTCGGCCTCCGGTCAGCATCTCGTGCATCCTGACAAATCTCTCTGTGCTGAAAAAAAGCGTGTAATGTAGTCTGTGGCTTTTGTGAAACGCTGTTGTGTCCTCGCCAAGGTTCGGGCTATGTAAAAATGCCAAAAGTGTCAAAAAATGCCAAAAGTAAAAAAAAGATTCTTCCTGTTGCCCACGCTCTAATCTCACACCAAAGAATGAACGACAAATTATTAATATTTGATATCAGAAAGAGATAACCATACAGTGGCTAAGTTATATTGTGTGAAACTGGAAAATCAGGTGTAAATCAATCCCAGCTTCCCTGCTTGACCACATTGTGTTATCCTATGCAAAATACTTTTTTTCACTGAGCCTCTTTTTTTGTTCCTTATTACAGATTCGAACACCTTTCAATTTGTGAGTTCAGGATTGTGCTGTTCAAAAGCCTCTTGTTTTTAACAGCATATAATGTAGATCCACGAGTAACAAACATGTAGGCTACATATAAAGTACACATGACAAGTGACGTGCTCTTAGTTCACTTACAGCAATGTCATCATCATCATCATCATGTACTAAGGTGAAGTGCTTCTGTATCTATAAGAAATACAGTTATGTGAATTCTGAAGACAAGTTGTCATATTATAACATGATCTTTGATATTATTTACATGCCAAATATTTTCATGGGCTCGGCTCTGCTTGTTCATTTGTTGGTTCGCCCACAACTACTCAAACCAAACCTGCTACTTATTATGGGTGTGGGAAGTGTTTTTTAAGTCTGTAAAATTTTGCAAAAGTCACAACTTTTGCAATTTAAGAAGTTGCAAATAGTCCTGGGTATAGTTTTGCTTAAAATCTACAACGTTTTTCTGCACTTTGTGAGATCATTTTTACTACATTGAAAGATAATTTTAAGTCTAACCCAAACCAACCAAGATTAGATATGTGTGCAGACATTTTCTCTGCATATTTACCTTTTGCATCATGAACTGTCCCAAAAATTTGATTTTTTTGCAAATTTAAGTAAAGCATAAAACTTTGCAACTTTGTGAAACGGAGACATATTCCACAGAACGTAAAATGTTTGTGGTTTGTACCAGTCAGCAGGAGTAGTGACAAGGAGTGAAGGTGATTGGTGTGGGGGTGTGAGGCGTGAATGTCAATCAATCAGGATTTATAAAGCATGGCTAATCATCCGATAGGGTATCCTTGCACTCGCAGACCCTGGAAGCATATTCGAACAGCCAGGTCTTGAGGGCCATTCGGAATCCGGAAGTGAGGCGATGGTCATGGGTAGGCTGTTCCAGGTCTTTGCTGTGATGTGGAGAAGGAGCATCCTACACTTCAGCTTCGGTAGATGCAAGGAGTATGGGCAAGTGAAAGGGAGGCAGAGCGTAGTTGTCTCGACAGATGGTGAAAGTTCAGACGGTGGTTAATATAGGCATGCCCTTGGTTGCGTAGAGCTTTGTATGCATGGGTCAGCAGCTTGAATTGGCATCTCTTCTGTATGGGGAGTCAGTGGAGCTTCCTGAGGTGAGGTGTGATGTGGGTTCGGCAGGGAAGGCCAAGGACAAGTCTGGCTATGGCGTTCTGTATGGTCTAAAGTCTTTGTAGAAGGAACACTAGTATTTGTGGCTTTAACCCATTGGCTGCGTCGAACGTTCAGCTCCAGTGCTGAACGTTCGAAAAATGGGTGGGGCAGCGTCAGCCAACGGACGTGCGCAGCACTACCAAGGTAGTGCTCGCGACGACAGTTGGCCGACAGCAGCAGCCAACGGGTTAAGGGGAGCCGTGAAGAGCAAGAGAGAGGGTAACAAAAGAGAACGATGACTGAGGTGAATCGAGACTAGAAGTAGGGTGGAGTATTGGCATGGTAAGGTATCACATCACGACTATCGAAGGAATAGGAGTATGATAGGAAAGTAGAAATAGTAAAACTTAGTAGTAGTGACGGATGGCTGGCACGGTTAGGGGTGTCGTGGCGGGGCGGGGTGGGCTGGGGTGTGTAGAGGGGGAGGATGTAAAAAACAAGAAACAAAACATACCTGCTCGCTGCTCTCTCCCACATCATCTCAGTCTCTCCGGGGCTGGAACAAGAAGCAGCCAGGCTCCCTCCCCTAAGCCAATCAGAACACTGCAATGCAGTGTTGTAATTGGTCTGAATGGCGTGGATCGGCATTCAGCCAGAGAATGGGGACTTGGGCATATTCTCCTCGCAGGCTGTAGTGCAGGAGGCTTAGTAGTAACCTTCTAACATCCGTGGGTCATCCGGTACCCTCAACCTCACTAGGGTGGATACTGGCCCCTACACAGGTCGCGCAACACCCATTGGACTCACCGGGCTTCAGCCCCCCCGTCGTGTGTGGCAGCCCGGGCTGAGACAGATCCCGGGCACACACAGAGCCGCACCCGAACGTTTCACAGGTCTTTAAAAGACCATTTGAATGTTAATTAGGCCTTGCAGTTGTTTCACCCCTTCTAAGAGCCCCTGCAGCTCCACTCTGTCTACTGATTGAAGGTTCAGCCCCCCCCCCCGAAATTTTTTCTTAGCCCCCCGAAATTTGGTTGGCTCTAGTTGCGCCTCTGCCCCTGCACCTTATATAGAAGCGGATAAGGTTCAATCCATTGTGCGAC
The DNA here is from genome assembly GCF_964263255.1 of Lissotriton vulgaris. Lineage (NCBI taxonomy): Eukaryota > Metazoa > Chordata > Amphibia > Caudata > Salamandridae > Lissotriton > Lissotriton vulgaris. The sequence goes on from NW_028244346.1 coordinate 77,981, forward strand.
ATCATGGGCTATTAGTTATACTGCTCTCCTGGTTTGGAATGAAGAAGGGTTGGGGGGTGAGATGTCCAAGTATAGCTGCGAGCTACTGATTGACATAATTTTCCTTTCAACGTTTATTCGTAGAAAGAGGTTCATACACTTGGAAGCTCCTATTTTCAAAGAAGGCTAGCAGCCACTTGATGGAGGCCCTAGTAATGCCAACTTCCATCATCCTCTGGATGAACATGGAGTGCAATACCATATCGAAAGCTGCACTTAGGTCTAACATTATCATTGCAGCTGAACCACCTCCTAGAAGATAAAACGGAGTTCCTCAGTGGCTACCAGCAGTGCAGTCTCCGTATTACAGTCTGATCTGAAACCGGTCTGGGTGGGGTGGAGGACATCACGATTTTCCAAAAAGCTAGCAAATGTTTCTTAACATGCTTTTCTAGTAGTGTACCCACTACCGAAAGCAGGGAGATGGGCCTATAGCTGTCTGTCAGGTGGGGATTAGCTGTAGCTTTTTTTTTTAGGAGCAGCTTCCCTATAACATCTTTCCATGTTTGGGGGATGTGACCAGTTTTGAGTGAGTGGTTGAGAATATCCATTAGGATAGCTATTAGTGAATTGCCACCTTGAACTAAAATATCAGGAGGGGCCGGGTCCAAAGAAGATTCTGATTTGATTGCCTTAAGGGTGTCTCCCATAGTTTCACAACTCAAAGCGGGGAAAGCCAGCAGGAAGAAAACCCTGAAACCAACGTGGAAGAAGAAAAAGTAGATCAAAACAGAAAAAGAGAGTGAAAGAAAATAGATATGGAAAAAAGGAAAAGTAACTTCAAGTTCATGGATGATATTTAAAAAAAAAATATGGTAGCAATTAAACCATGCCTAGATGTAGGTCAGAGAGCAGAAAAATGAAACAGAGGAGGGGGGGGGGGGGATTTAGAGTGTGCAAGATGGGACCGAGACTTCACCTGAAGCTAACAGGCCTTGAGGGAAAACACCTAATTCTGTTCTGGATTTAGAATCAGTTACTGGTGCATTATCACCGCAAGAATAAAACCCCCAGCTTCCACGCCTACTCTCCCCTGATTTGTGAGAGAAGGATGCGCACCTGCCGCCACGGAAGTTGTTTGGATCTGCTCCTAGGCCCACCCGGAAGTAAAAGATCAGGTTGGGAGCCCTCCTGGCTGCACGTGCCTGGTTACACTCTGTTCTATTTGCAGTACTTTCAAAGTTTCACAGGTATATTTATAGGCACACACCGCTAACACAGGCAGAGAGGATGTCTCGGCAGCGCCCCGGGCTGCCCTTCCCGTGATGTGAAATACCTAAGACATCAGCGCCCTCAAACCAAAGGCGCAGTGGCGGCTGGTGACATTCGAAAGTGATGAGGCGTAAAAGTTGGGTATGACTTTTGTGTAGCGAGCAAAGTAAGCAAGTTTAAAGGACAAATGTGGGATCTGTGGGATTCTCTTCCAGAGAATTTTTTTTAAAAGTTTGGCAAATGTTGCATTTTAAGCACATGAATTTAGTGAGATAGCAATGTTTATAAAGCAGTGAGACCCTATAGCAGCATTAACTCCTGTTAAGGGGCGGAAGGGTGTTAACCGGCTGCTTTCCATTGTGAATTCTGATGTTTGTTTGGTGTCGCAGGCGTATATAAAACTGACTGTGTGCTGTTTGCTGGTTACTGAGGCAGGCTGGGCTGCAATTCCTCGTTTTGTGTCATTAATACAGAATCAGGGAGTGTCAAATGTGTTGTGTCTCTGGGAGTTAAAGGGTGCATATGGTCACTCCCTCTAACCCTGGTGTGTGGGTCAATGGACAACCATGTGCAAGACTGGGTCATCTATGTTATTCGTATACTATACACCCCTTCTGTACGTAATGACAAATATCAAATGTTTGTATACTACCTCTTTTTTTTCTTTTTTTCTCTTCTTTCTTTTCTTTTCTTATGTTTTTAAACTGTATACTGTGAAGCGCTCTTATACACTTGTGGGTCACGTTCGCACTATATAAAGTTTTATAAATAAATAAATACCTATGAATCGATGGAGGGCCAGTCACACTCATCTCGTGATCGTGACTCCACTTTCCTTCACACCAGCCAATGTTTTACTGCCCACTACCAGTTAGCGCCTAGAGTCAATGACATTGGGGAGAGGATGTGGTCCGTCGGCTAGACTACCGACTTTGGTGCTGGAAACCAGGGTTCGAGCCTCTGGGTCGCGTCCACATCCTGTGATTCTGGGCAAATCACTTAATCTCCCCGTGCCTGAATGTGTAAGTAACTGGTACTCATGTAAAGCGCTCCAATACCTTCGGGCCGAGTTTGCTCTATATAAATATGCAAAAAAATATCACTTCGCACTCCCTGACGCTCCTCAGCTCTGACGGGCAGGAAGACACGCAACGGATCACCTATTAACCGCACTCGTACCCAGGCCAGAGCAGATGAGAGCCCGCAGAAACCCGTGACCTATGTCTGGACCATTGCTGCCTTTTCTAGGGGGACTGGTTGTGGGGTCAAGACTCAGCTGAGGGGCGAACCCACCCTTTCTTATCCTCCCAGAAATGACCTCTGCCACCCTAGTGGGACTTCCAAGGTTCTAAAGATGTTGTGAACTTACAGTGATGGCTTCCTGTATCGGACTCTGACAACTGAGAATATAAGCTTTTGGGGAGACAGAGGAAGTTAGCAGAGCCTGAAACACAACCCTTTTTTACGTTTCGTAGTTTACATGTTCGCAGTGCAATATCTGCAATTTGCCGTTATCCTGACATTTGTGGGGTGAATTAATAAAACTGACTGGAGCAGTGGTGGGAAGTATGGCACTGGAACCTGTGCAAGGCATAGGGCCTCTCATATCGCTCCGGTCAAATGAAAGCTCTGCACAAAATAACTGTAAAAAAAACAAACCTCAAAAAATGAAAAAGAACGCTCTATCCTTACTTTAATCACCAATGAATAAATTATAATGGCTCCCTATCACCAAAATACAAAAATACCTACAATGTGATTCACAGTGAAAAATTATGAGCATGCATACACATGATGCGCTATTGGGCTCTTCCGTGCCTGAGCTTGGAGTTTCCTGTGTCAGTCGCGGCCGGCATAACTCGCTGGGGGAGGTTTCATATAAAATTTTAAAAAGTTAACTTATCTTCGCCGGCCAGGTCTGGTCCAGCGTCGTCTCTGCTTCTCTGGCTGCTCCACACAGGAACAGGCAGCCTCACTTCCCTCCCCTAAGCATTGTGATTGGCTGGGAAGCTGACCACCCAGGCGTCTATGGGGAGGCCATTTTCTCCATTTAGGTTGCCTACACGGAGAAAATGCAGAATGCGTATGACTGGACCGACCAAACAGGCCTTGCCCTCTGAGTGGGCAAACCACTCCTCCCGTGCCCTAGAGCATGTCCGCCCACCCGCCCGGCCCCAACCAAACACCTCTGCTTTCTCGCAGTGCGAGAAGCAGAAAAATAAAATGGTATAGTTACCATTTTCTGTTTCTGCTTCTCGCACTGCAAGAAAGCAGTGGGGCTACGCTCCTCCGCCCACGTGGAGGAGCTGCCCCTGCAAATGTCCCAAGGGCATAGAGACTAGGAGGGAGAGAGGAAAGAGGGGTTTTACCACTCTTCACCCCTAATTTTTCAGTGGGTGAATTAGAGGCAGGAGGGAATTGAGATGCTACAACAGTGCTGCCATCTCTCCGGATTTAGACCCGAATTACCATATTTTCAGCATTCAATCCTGGGTTTCAGCTCTTATGTCCTGATTTCAGGCTGTCCCTGGATGCCTCAAGGACGCCTCTCTTTCCAAACAGCAGTGATTAGTGAAAGAAAAGGAAGGGTGTTGGCAGCCCACTCTGTAACTGCATGGCTTGACAGGCAGTCAATGATGCCATGTGTCAAAAGGTCCGTCAGCTGCTCCCTCTCATCCTGCCTCCCAACTCCTCCTGCCTTGGGGCCCTGCCCACAGGTTAGCGAGGGATGGCAGCTTCACAAGCTTTCCAAAATTACAAAGGATTTCACGAGAAAGGATGTGCGAGGATGACCAAAATTACAGTGGGGACAGAAGTAAGTGCTTTCTGTGAGATATGTAGTATCCTTTCTTTATAAGAAAATTACACGCTTGTTCAACGCATTCAAAGTAGCATGACATTGCAACTGATTGCAGGATTGCAACTGATTGCAGGGTTTTGAGCATAAGTATATAAATGAAACCCATTTTTACAGAAAACATTATAGTCAACAGGTGGCTCAGCGAGTTGATCGTACAGTGGTATGCTACTGACAAGTCTGAGTCCCAGCAAGGCCAACTTAGCCTTTCATTCATCTGAGACCGCTAAATTGTTTATCATTAAACTACCTAATGGTATCACCTGATATTTACAGTGGTTAGACATGGCCATAGTGTGGTAGAAAGGGCTATGTTATGATTCAAATAGAATTTTATTACTTTGGTACTTAATTTCAGGAGTGTATTACCATCCAATCCAATGGTTCTCATCATATCGACCTCAGAACAATGAACCTTTACATCAGCTCCACAAGGATTCAAAAATATGCCTTGCTGTTCACGCGAAATCCCCTACAGGAATTTGTGACCTGCAGGTTGCACAAGGATCTATTAACAAATTATGATAGAAACTGAACTATATTATTCGTATAGAAAAAATTGATATTCGTGTTATTTGCAATGCTGTGCAGAAAGCCCATTAACTCGGAGATATTATCTGATTGATCAAAGCTTTAGCCAGCAGAAGGCACACAGATCTCCCTAGCAAGTGCTTTACGACCTGAACTATCTTGAGATAGGAACAGATCTCGACAGCAGGTGCATTAACCCCCTAACCCATCTTATCACTAGATACCCTTGGCAGGCATAGATAGCTAGTAACACGCTTCCCTGTTTAATGTTCCGAATGTGATAGTTTAAAGGTCACAGGTTCGAATCTTTTGCCACTATCTCACCATTTCATTTTTCTTGGGTGAATAAAAGAATTAACACTGATCTGGGTAATCATCACTCCTGGTAACTGCTATTAAACTACACAACTGCATTAACAAGTCGGTTGTAAAAACGCAAGTAAAAATGTGCGTGTTTGTATACACCCACGTTTGAAGAAAAAGGGATGCTGTTGGGGGGGAGGGGTTGTTGTGGGTGGTGCTTAAACTCCAAATTCTGCCTGTTAAACAGGTGACAACCGTAGCTGTCACTCAGCTTTTCCTGTTTCCTGTTTGGGGGTTGGAGCCTGCCCAATAGAACAAAGGAAATCCAGGCTCCTGGCTGTGCAGTGGGTTCTGGTCAAAAGTTGGCGGAGAGCGGGGTGTGACCGCATTTACAATTGTCCCATAATCACCAGCAGCGCCAGGGGTGTCGAGATGGCATGTACTAATGACGATATTGGTTTTTACTGTTTTACAAACCAAATACCCTTTTCCATGAGCATCCTGGGGATTGAAAGCAAGACTGTCTCGGTGGTAGAGGATTCCAGTATTATGAGCTATATCCTATATCTGTAGTACTTAGCACTACAGAGCTCCAGCAAGGTGAGTGTCCTATTTCTACTAAAAACGCCTTCTCAACATTTGCGGTCTGTAGGAAGGGGGAGTCTCTAGTTGGCGCAGTGCAACACTAGCGACAAGCAGGGACTCTCCTCTTCCTCGTCAGGGCTGAGGGTTACCTTCCAGACAACCTCTGCTTACCCTCTAGGTAGTGTGGCTTAAGCAGTCGTAGGCTAATCTTTGGGGCATATAGGTTAAACACTTGCAATAGTACACCTGTACAACCAACCCACCACACAACGAGACCAGACTGTATTCTGTAAAAATATATATCTTTATATAGTTTTTAAGCAGGCTTGTGAATACAGTCAACGTACTTTACGATAACGGTTGCAAGTTACTCAGTTCAGGTTACCACAGTTCTTTCTAGCAGTTTTAAGCGTTCTCTTAGGGCCCTCAGGCCGATGTCAACAAAAGTTCTTGTGGAGCAGGCGGCTTCCAGGGGATCTGTCCCACGTCGCGTTGCCTTCCCGGGGTCGCTGTTCGTTGCGGCTCTCAGCCGAGCAGTTCACGGGTCATCCGGGGCAGCGGTGTTCTGTGGCGGCAGGGTCCTCTTCACGTCGTCCGCTCCGACCCTGGAGGCGGCGGCTGTGCGGTGGCGGCAAGTGGCAGTACGGTCCCCAAGTGCAGGACGTACCCAGCCAAGTGCCGGTGCAGCTGTGCGCTCACAGCTGGGCTGTCGGGCAGGCTACCGACCTTGCGGATTCTCACAGGGCAACTGTCCGTCTTTGCAGGTGAGTGGCTGCTCGTTGCGCAGTCAACTCGAGAGCTCGAACCGGACGGGTCCTCCTTTACTTTGCTCTCGGGCTCCCGGTGCAGTTGCGGTCACGGTGTTCGGGCCAGCGGCGGCTGGACCTCACGTTGCTCTCACTGTTGCTTTGGGCCCCGGTCACGGTGGTCAGGTGGATGTCGTTGCCTTGGAGGAGATTCCTCCGTCGGTACTGCAGCGATGGCCAGCACCCGCAGTCGCTTTCTTTCAGGGGGTAGCGCCCACTGGTCCCGGGGCGCTGGTCAGGGGGCAAGTTCACAGCAAGCCCTTGGAGATCTCTTTAGCAGAGTTTGGCACAAAGTAAAGCAAAAGTCTTCTCGTAGTCTTTTCTTCTTCCTCTCCTTCGGCAGCAAGGCACCAGACACAGGCAAGAGTCAGCACTCTTCCTTGTCTCTCACGGTCCTTCTCGTAGGGCAGAGTCCTTCTGTGGCCCAAACAGGATCTAATCTTCAAGGAGCAGGGCTCCTTCTTTTATAGGCCAATTCTTTTGTTCTCGCAGGCCAGGGGGGCCTTTGCATAGCCACTTTCAGTCCTTGAGTACTCTGGTGGGTGTACTCCGGCTTCTGCTTTCAGTGTGAGGGGCAGGCGCATCAGACGCCCCACAGGAGGTGGAGCCAGCATTGTGTGGACAGGGGCTGCCAGAGTACCTTGTTGATGGGGGCTTCGCCCTTCCTGGGCCAGGTGCCGGCCGAGTCATCCGCCGCTCCCCAGGAGGGTGGAGCCAGCATTGTGGTGGCCGAGCACAGCTACAGTTCGAGTCAAGAGGCACTTCTACCTCCCACTAAGGTGTAATCTGCGCATTCACCACCTGTCATCCTTCCAGCCCTGTCACTCACACGTCCCAGACAGTCGGATACACATACCAGCAGAGGCGGGCTGAAATGGTTAAGCAAGCAAAGGCTAACTTTCTAAAAGTAGCATTTGCAAACCCAGGATACTAAAATAAACTTGACTACAAGAAATATTTTATCATCCTGAGTTCAGGCATACTAAACATGACTCGCTACCATGCTCCTTGAGCCTGCTGGGATTATAGGGTGTAATAATTCCAGCAGCTCAGTCTGGCCTAATGGAGCAGGTAGCCTTCAATAGTGAGATACGGTTTTGGTTGTAAGTCACTACTAGGACATGCCACACACATCAGGGCTTGTCCTACCTTACACCTACAACGCACCCTGCCCGCAGGCCTACCATAGGGGTGACTAATATGTAGCCAAGGGAAGGTTCGAGGCTGGCAAGTGGGTGCACTCGCCCAGCTAGCGTGGCAGTACGAGACCGCACGCGGGTTCTGCGGTCGCAGTTCCCAGACACATCTTTACGGCTGCTTCGGTGGGTGGCGCAACCAGCGCTGCAGGCCCACCAGCAGTATTGGCATCTACAAGCCCCGGCACTCTTTAGTGTGCACTACTAGGGACTGACAGTAAATCCAATGCACCAATCATGGATACCAATCACATGTACAATTTACAGTAGGGAGCACTTGCACTGCGGCACAGGTCAGCCGTGGCGCAGTGCCCTGAGTATCGGAAAACCAGCAAAACATCGGAGGCACATCAGCAAAAAGTGGAAGGGAGACTCACGCCAAGGTGCCAGGTCTAACACGGTCTCATTTATTTTCAGATTCTTCTAGTGATTTTCAATTTGATATTGGTACGCCAGAGTGAGAGCTTCATCTTTCTGTGGCTTCTCAGTGCTTTTGTAATCCCCGGTAGTATTACGTTCCTACAGTAGTACCTTCTTAGCAATTGAGGTCTCCAGGAGAGAGAACTTCCCATTCCCAGGAGTGCCTGTTGGTGCTGAAGGAGTCCACCATATTTTGCATATTTAACTTGCCTATACATCAGCACTATGTGTTGTAGGAAATTCACCAAAAGCCTGGAAGTTCAATGCCAACTGTTAACTGCAGCACGAATTGCGCCATCCACAGGGTGGGCCTGTAAAAGATGGCTTTAGGTATTTCATGGATAGATGACTGCTGCAGCCTAAAAACCTACATTCAAACCCTTCAAAATAAAACATTTTGAATTGTGGAAAACCCTGTTTAAATATTAGTAGGTCATCACTAAGTAGAGCTTGTAGCCCACAAGGTAGGGTGCCTGATATTTAAATGTGAAAATGTGGGAAATTAAAGTTGGTATGTTTCTCTGGTGCTAGCCCCAAAAAGATATTTTCTCTGGCAGGGCTGTGTCTAGATCCCAGAAGATGTCAAAGAACAGATTATAAACTTTAATCCGTAACATTTGAGTGGAAATGGCTAAAATAGTCCTTCTAATTCAAGGCAATTTTTCATATTTATTAACAGTCCAATTGATTTGTGAAGTCAGAACTTTAATGATCGTTTAGGACAAGTCACTTTTAGAAAGTTACATTTTCCCTGCCTGAAGCTCCTGGATGCTAATTTACATCACCCTTCTAGCTGGTGCCCAGCACGTGCTTCACCTTAATGAGATATGAAAACTGCTCCGAGAGTAGGAACAATTATCTGGTTGTGGGTGGTTTGGGTGGTCCCAGGAAGGCCATTAACTTGTATAGAGGACTGTCCTTAGAAAAATGAATGTAAAGTGTTACTGGAGAAGGAAACCCTTTGTCCCTTCAGCCAGGCTGCACCAAAGTGGGAGGGAGGGGAGCTACGCTCAGAAGCCGTTTTAAGTAACCACAGAGTAGGGGACTGCACATTTCCCTGGCCACATCTCTGTGTGGGTACACAGGCGCTGCACAAGTGAGAAAGGTTTCTCCATCCTGAATATTAAGAGTAGAGTGCACTGAGGGATTCTTTGCAGTAGTACAAGCAGGAACTGTTTTGAAGTGGGTGGGGTTGCCCCTGAGAACTTTTACCCCAATGGTTAGGGAGGAACCAGGAGTCACCTCATCCCGCTAGCTAGTGCCAACCATAAATATGGCATCCCATGGCACCCTCCTCAGAACACTTTCTGGCTCTGTTTAAGTTCATAAGAGGAATGAACAAGCTGTATGTGACCTGAGAGGAGCCCAGTGGGCTGGGTCTGCTCCCTCTTGCACCCAGGACAAATAAGTAGACTTCAAGAGTCAGTTGACTGAACTCATGTGTGGCTACAGGAACACAACAAGCTGCAAGAGGACTTGTTCCTTAAGTGACCAGTGGACAGTACCAACTGGACCTGGACTGTAAATTGCTGGTGGCCTCTGTTAGAGTAAGTCCTGGATTTTAAGTGCCGGTTCTGAGGTCCTGGAAGCCTTTAGGTGACCAAGAGGAGCTTCTCCAGAACCCCTGGAAATGAGGTACTTCCAAGACTTGTACAGTCAACAGGAGACCTGACAGCAAAGGTGTTCGTTTTCGATGTGCTTTTCTTAGGTACAGCTTCAAGCTTGCCCCGCTGGAGGATTTTGAACGTCATAAAAAAAGACTATGTTTGAAGGTAAAATCTTTGACTGGGACGAACCCGGTTGGGGTATCCAACCAATGCTCCATCGCTATCCGCCTCAAATCACACCAAGGTTCTGGTCTACCACTTCCATAGACTATCATTGGCTTTTAGTGCTCTACTGTGGTATTATTTACTTAAAATGTTAAAAACTCATATCTCGCTACCCTTATTCGATTTCTGTCTTTTTAGTGTAATCTTGTTTATTGGATTTTACTCTATTTATCAAATCAGAATGAGATGTTTATTATTTGGGGGTTTGACTTCATTACTTTTTGGGTACTGCATAATACTTTACACATTGCCCTAAGTTAAGTCTGTCTGTTCTGTCCATAGCTAGCAGAGGAGTTGAAGTCGGGTCAAAGAAAGAAAATGAATGACCGTGCCTTCTCTAGTATTGCCCCAAGAATCCGGAACTCCTAGCCTCCGGAAACCAGACTGAATCCCTCAACGGTGTCTTTAAAAAAAGAAGTAAATGCACTACTGATGAATACTTTCTGATTAGAATTTAACCTACTCCGCCATTGGGACCATATCATGATGCTTCCTTTTCACACTTGTTTTTCCTCTTTTTATGGGCTTCTTCTTACAGATTGGCACTGCTACATCCTGTTTCGTTACTGAACATGTTGTTGTTTTCAACACCATTATTTGTTATGGCTTATATATGTTCTTATATATGAACTTTTTGGAATTGCGATATAGCGTTCCTTCTGTGAACTCCTGTATCTTGCATGTTTATGTGGTTGTTTTGCCCTACTTATCTCCCTCCCGTTTGTGCCTGATTATTTGTAAAGTGCTCCGATACCCTTTTGGGTCATGTTCGCACTATATAAAACTCTGTAAATAAATACATTTGGGGTTCACCCTGATGAGTTAATGTCATTTTTCCTTGTGCTGAGCAACTGCTCACCCCAAATAATAATCCACTGTCTTACAGGGTTCCAATATTGGGATACCTTTAGACCAATTTCACCAGTCCAGTGTCTGGCTAAATTGCTTGAACACACAGCCTTTAAACAGTTCCTTCAATTTATTGATAAGCATAACTTGCTGCACCCAAAGCAAGTCAGCTTTCATATTTAATGTAGCACAAAAACTGTGGAAATAGCAGTTCTGGGTGAACTACACTGTGCTGATCAGAATCTAACCATTGATCTGGTCTAATGAGACCTTTCAGAGGCATTGAGATGGTAGACCACCAGGTTTTATTAAATCGGCTGGAGGATTTGGGGATCTTTGGTACAGCCCTCCAGTGGTTAGAATTTTTTTATCCAAGTGATTTTCTTGTTTTTTTTATGTGATGAGAAACCTTTGTCGTGCAGGAATCCTCAAGGGTCTATGTTGTCCCCATCACATAGCTACATGATCCCGCTTCCTTATCTCATTCAACCCTTTGGTCTCTCCACATTAATGCATGCAAACAATACAATGCACAGATTATTAGATATTCAAAATTGGCTAGTTTTTTTTGAGTTAGTGCATTTTCAGCAGCAATTGCAAAGCAGTAGAATGCATTACCATTATTCTCTTGCTCTCAAAATTTCCTGATGCTTTTCAGGAAATCTCTGAAAACTTGGATTTTTCTTAAGGAACCAGCCTTTTAGCCTATTTGGTTTTGACTATTGTTCCATGTGGTGTATATATATATATATATGTATATATATATATATATATATATATATATATATATATATATATATATATATATATATATATATATATATATATATATATATATATATATATATATATGTATATATATATATATATATATATATATATATATATATATATATATATATATATATATATATATATATATATATATATTTTCGTCTAACTCAGCTCCCTCCTTGGAAGTTTTGGGGTGATCCGCCAAAAGTGCCCAAGAAAAAAGGGGCCTCAAAATGTGCTTTCCAATGCAATTTACCAAAGGAAAATTGAACAGGTATTCAGAAAAAAAATTCTCTCATGACTTGTTGTGTGACATCCCGAGCACCAGCACTGTTGACATCTGAAACAACATCATTGATGACAACACTTTAAATGGTGTTGTTCCCTTGAAAAAAAATTGAGATTTGGTAGCACTGCAGGTTTTCTATATAAGCAGGCCCACGTTGAGATCTTGCTGAAGCTTAATCCGTCATGGATAGATTATATTGAATTATTTCTGGTATATAGAACTCAAAGACGTCAATTGGTCACTTGAGTTCCATAGACAAGGCAAATGGAAAAGGGGTGTGCACTGTGAAGTAAAAACTAGTGGTTTCTGGTTTGATGCAGAAGACAAGGCTTCTGGAGGGAGACGACGTCAGCGTGAGGATCTACGCCTAGAAGAATTCACTCTGGACAGAGAACAGCCAACACCTTCACAGAGGGTCACATACAGCTGCTCATCTCCTGGTTGCATGGTCAGAGGGCGGCTGGCAATGTAGAGTTTTGTGGAGTAGGTAAAGGATCTTGAGGTCAATGCAATCTTCAGTTGGTGACCAGTGTCGGTTTCTTGGATTGGGTGATGTAGCCGAAGAGGAGACAGGAAGCATAGTCTTTGGGTCATGAACATTGTTCAGGGTTGTTTCAGTACAACCCTGAACAATGTTCATGACCCAAAGACACAGATGCTATCATGGTGTTTAATACATAGTCAGTGCTGGCACCAATATGGTCCTGTAAGCCATAGCTGGGCAAAGTGTTTTTTACACTCTCTGGTAATCAGGAGCAAATCACGGGGGTAAATTCACTTAGCAGGGATCCACCTTTGCTCGCCGTGCTCTGAAAAAACACGAGAACAGCAGGTGGCCTCCTGCAGCAGTCCGAGCCCAGGTGCTACACTAGCAGCTAAGATGCAGGTCCTGGGCATACCTGCCACAGGTGTTCGGATTGGCTGCCTACAGCCTCTCGCCCACTCACAACCCCCTCACCTGCATGCTCATGCCCCCTCTATCCCTCCCTTTCAATCGTGCAGGCTTCACGTGGGTGTTAGGGATCTCACAGTTCAAGTGTAGACAGATGTCGTCTGATGCAACCAGTCATTAGTGCAGCGACTCAGCTGACATCAACAGAAGGCATTTTGAACACAGAGAGAAATGCACAGATTCTCTCTCTCTCTCTGCCTCTCCCTCTCCCTCTCCCTCTCTCTCCACTCCCGCGCGCACGCGCACCAGCCACGTGTCACTGTTGCATCCTCTTAGCCTGTGTATGGCTGTTCATCTGTGTGCAGGTTAAAGGCTGCCCCTGCCTGAGACTCGATGACGTGGACTTTGTGGATGTTGTACAGTCTTCAGGAATCCAAGGTGACTGCTGAGTCCACTAACAGGAAATGCAATAACACGCGCAGGCACTGTGACTTCTAGGGAGAGGCAGAAAAACACCAAAAGCTAAACGCGTTAATGGGACAGAAACAGAAAGTGCCTGCGAGAGGCAACACTGCAAATCCGCTTAAAAGAAAGAAAACACGACAAAGACCCTCAATCAAAGTTGGTCGGAGGAGAAGGTGCTGATTATTGCACCTAATCATGATACTGTGGGGTTTATTATTTATAGGTTGCAAATAGCAACACCTGCTTTGGGAGAAATTGCATGCAAATCTTGGTGTTTAACTCAATTTTCCCCGGGTTAAATTTCAGCAGATGTGATCTGGTCAAATTTAACAAAGAGTGTGGTATTTAATGCAGGAACCGTAAATACCACCCGATTCGAAATTGCAACTTCTGTGCAAGCAAAAGATTGCACAGGGGTCAGAAAACACCGGCCAACTCGGAATCCGGGCCTTTGACTGCGAGATGAAGAAGGCCGAAGAAACAATGCACTGGGTACAATGCTGTGAAAGTGAAGGACATTGCATGAGTGTGCGGGTGAAAGTGAACTGAGGGTGTGGTCTGTGTGTGAGTGAGAAAGAGGACACTGCCACTCAATGTATATTAGGAAGAGGATCTCACCAGGCTGTGTATGGGGGAGCACTATATATCTTGTGCGCATTACTGGTGAAGAATGTGGCTTGTTGTCTAACATTTACTGTTCTATAGCGCTCCGACTCAGATGCTCTGTATAGATCTGTTATCTGTGATGTGAACATTTATTGTTGTAAAGCACTCTGATACATTCAGGTCTAGCTAGCTCTATGTAAAACTCACATAAATAAATAAACAACCTATTGACTGAGTGTGAAAAAGAGGACACCTGATGGAGTGTGCATTTGAGAGAAAACGAGAACACCTTTCCAAATCCCTCAAAAGATTGTGCCAGCACCGTAGGAGTGTCCCACTGAACTCCCTAGGAGATTGTTGGTAACAACTAGAAAAAAGAGTTCACAGTGTGCGGCAATGTTTAATGGCGGCTTAAGATGGAAAGCTCACTCCACCCAAGCCCTCAGACCACTACACTGGCTACCTAAGAAGGACAGATCCCACTTGAAACCGGTGTGCATTGCATGTAAAGGGACATGCGCCAGGGTGCCTGGAGAGAGCCCTCCACGCCAATCATCCATCCGGGTGCCCAAGAGCATCTGCCACAGAGCCATCCACATTTCAAAGATGTGGACGTAGAACAGTCAAACATCAGGGCTCCCCCTCTAGAACCACTGAGGATGGAGAAGGACTTCTGGAAGTTCAGACAAGGCGTACCTGCATCCTTTCTCGTCTCACGTGCCTTGGACCAGGAGGCTTCAGCCGGCTGGTGCATGGTCCCCCTTTTGTGCATTTACTTCTACTTAAAGGGAGACACCCGAGACTTCCCTCAAGCTATAGCAGCACCTGGCAGGGGTCAACGTGGCGGAGGTTACTCGCCTCCAACGCGTTCAGAATTCCGCGGCGAGAGCCATTGTTGGCTTACCCCGAACATGTTCCGTCTCCGGCACTTTGAGATCGCTGCATTGGTTACCTATCAGGGCTAGAATACAGTTTAAAGTGCTGTGTCTGGCTTTCAAGATTTTGAGGGGTGGGAGCCCTCAGATTCTTGCAGACCTTTTGTCCTGGTATGTCCCTACCCGGTCCCTGAGATCGTTGGGCCAGGCTCTTACGGTGACCCCCCGATACAGGCGGTGTCGGGCTGGTGGCCGCTCCTTCCGGGTCAGAGCGGCCGAGCTCTGGATCTCTCTTCCGGTTGAGATGCGGCTGCTCACCGACCTCTTAGTTTTCCGTAAAGCTTTAAAGACCTTTCTGTTTGAATAGCTTGCTCTGTTTTCTCCTTTTGTTATGTTCCCTGGAAGTGTTGCTTATTTCTTGCCATGCGCCAGGACGCCCCTTAGCTGGGGCAGCTGTGCGCAATACAAAAGATCGTAACATAACCTTCAGAGACATTTGCACTGCCCTCCGCCTAATGTTGATCCATTCTCTCTTCTCGGCGCCATTATAGTTTCATTTCCGATGTCTCCACTTCCCCATTCCATCCAAGCTCTGAAACAACTAATGCTATACGCTGCATTACAAAAACACAGAATAATAAATATGGGGAAGAGAGGGCCCTACTCCAACACGCATGAGAGGCAAAGAGAACGGTCTACACACTGCTAAAGGGAAGGAAGACAGTACAGAACATTCTGCACACGTTATGCATGTTAAATTCCAGCACATGTGACCTGCCCAAATTTAACAAAGTGTGAGGTATTTAAAATAATGTACATACGATACAGAATGTGCAAATGAAAAAGAAGACACAATGCAGGCTGTGCTTACAAGAAATGACACAATATTGGTCGCCTATGAGAGAGAAAGAGAAAGCCTCAGGGAATACTCAAAGCAGCTAGTACAGGACATTGTACAGGGTGTACATTTAAGAACGAACGAAAGGCAGGCCATGCCTATGAGAGGGAGGGAATAAGATACAGACTGTGACGATGAGAGAGAGAATAAGATACAGACTGTGACGATGAGAGAGAGAATAAGATACAGACTGTGTCAATGAGAGAGAGAATAAGATACAGACTGTGACGATGAGAGAGAGAATAAGATACAGACTGTGTCAATGAGAGAGAGAATAAGATACAGACTGTGACGATGATAAGATACAGACTGTGACGATGAGAGAGAGAATAAGATACAGACTGTGACGATGAGAGAGAGAATAAGATACAGACTGTGTCAATGAGAGAGAGAATAAGATACAGACTGTGACGATGAGAGAGAGAATAAGATACAGACTGTGTCAATGAGAGAGAGAATAAGATACAGACTGTGACGATGATAAGATACAGACTGTGACGATGAGAGAGAGAATAAGATACAGACTGTGACGATGAGAGAGAGAATAAGATACAGACTGTGTCAATGAGAGAGAGAATAAGATACAGACTGTGACGATGAGAGAGAGAATAAGATACAGACTGTGTCGATGAGAGAGAGAATAAGATACAGACTGTGTCAATGAGAGAGAAAATAAGATACAGACTGTGACGATGAGAGAGAGAATAAGATACAGACTGTGTCAATGAGAGAGAGAATAAGATACAGACTGTGTCAATGAGAGAGAGAATAAGATACAGACTGTGACGATGAGAGAGAGAATAAGATACAGACTGTGTCAATGAGAGACAGAATAAGATACAGACTGTGTCAATGAGAGAGAGAATAAGATACAGACTGTGACGAGGAGAGAGAGAATAAGATACAGACTGTGACGATGAGAGAGAGAATAAGATACAGACTGTGTCAATGAGAGAGAGAATAAGATACAGACTGTGACGATGAGAGAGAGAATAAGATACAAACTGTACCTACTAAAGGGAGAATAAGATACAGACTGTACCTACTAGAGAAAGAATACGATACAGACTGTACCTGTGTCAAACCATTTCACTCATCGACAGCACAATTAAAATCATCGGTAGCATCATTTATGACCGTTAGGGTGAACGGACAGTTGAGAAGGACATACTCTTCCCCCTTTCAATTTGGATTCCGGCCAAAATTAAGAACCATCGAACCATGTTTAAATCTGGCTTTGACTATTTCCAAATATACTAAGGCCAAGCACTCCCCCCACCTACTTAGTTTTCATGGACTTGTCGCCTGCCTTTGACTCAATGAACAGAACCAAACTCTGGTTAATATTGCTGGATCAAGGTGTGGACCACCCCCTGGTGAAATTTCTATACTGTCTGCACTCTGACCTTTCAGGCCGGGGTTGGTTAAATTCTCTTGAGGAGCTTTCTTCTGAATTTCCTTTAACCCCTTGCGTGCTTCCGTCAGCCCCCAGCCGTCCGATGTCATGGTGGGTGTGTGCGCAGGACGGTCGGGGGTATCTGAACCCCGCCACTCATTAAAATGCCCGCACAGCACAAAAATTTGTGCAGCGCGGAATGGGGTAAAAGAATGGAGTGAGGCAGGGCTGCACATTGGCACCCTTATTGTTTATTTTATATATTGATGGATTACCAGCTCACTTACCTTCTTCCCACACAGATTTACCCAGAATTACAGGCTCCCCATTCCCGCTTTACTGTATGCTGATGATGCTCTCTACACTCTACACGTCAATCCCTCATCAATTAGGATTGGAGGCAATAGAACACACATTGCTTAACAGCGAGATTGAACATACCATGCAAGTCTTTATTATGGAGTTGATTACATTTTCGCTTTATCACAGCTATTTTAAGTGGAAGGAGGAATGGTTCCTCCAATTGAGCGGTACTTCCATGGGGAATTGTATGGCCCCATCGTACGCTAATCTCGTGATGGAGAGATTTGAGGAGGATCATATTCTATCAAACCTGGAATGGAAATCCCATATCTTAATGTATCATCGGTACATAGATGATGTATTCATGTTATGGAAAGGAAACAAAGAAAGTGCAAGGTTGGCTATTCAGACATGGAACTCATTTAATGAGCATCTTCAATTCACCAGTGTAATTTCTGATACTCAAATTACATTTCTGGATGTCTTAATATCAAAAACTGAAACTAGTTTGGAAACTGACATTTTTAGAAAAGTAACAGACAGAAATAACATTCTCCACTATTCCAGCCACCATCAATTTTCATTAAAAAAGAACTTACCTACATCACAAATGTTGAGAATTAGAAGAATAGTGTCTGATAAACAAAAAGTAGATTTAAGAATCAACGAAATGTCAGGAAGATTCACAGATAGAGGATACCCCCCAGCAGTCATTTCGAAGGCAGTTTCAAAATGTCAACAAATCACACGCAAGGAATCATTGACTAAAAGCAAGAAAAAAGAAACCACCAAAATGGTGGTAGTAACAACATTTACCATGTCAAGCCATACTTTCAAGAGGATAATTAACAAGCATTGGCCAATGTTAACCATGGAACCAGATTTCAAAGACATGTTTGTGGAACCTCCATTATATGCTTATACTAGGAACAGAAACCTAGGAGAAATTCTCAAAAAAAGGAATCATGTAAACACACATACACGGGCACAATGCCCTGTTTAAATTGCCAAAACTGTCATAACATTATCCGTGGAACTGTGATTCACCATCGCATGCGGGGTCAAAAAATCAAATTACAAGTATCAGCCACTTGTGAAACTGCTAATGTTATTTATTTATTAAAATGTCCTTGTGGAAAGATTTATGTAGGGAAGACTGAGCGAAAGATTTGTTTGCGCATAAATGAACACAAATCCAATATAAGGACAAAAAACTTAAAGTCTACTGTAGCAACCCACTTTCATGAATTGAAACATAATATTGCGCATTGGAAGTTGTTGACAAAATTGAAGGCAAAGATAACAACAAACAACTACTGCGCAGAGAAAACCTTTGGATTTACCATCTACAGGCTTTGAAACCTAATGGTTTGAATGAACGAACAGAATTTTTATGTTACTTGTAAATCTCTTATATTTGGTATTGAATTGCTCTATAACTTCTGTAAATTGATGCCGTTATCTAAATTTTCATCTAAATGTTCTTATATTGTTCATTATGTTTACATTATTTGCATGTTAGGTGAATCTGACACACTCAACATCGTTTCTGATTTGTTCCAATATGTTTAGCTGCCATTGTCTATTTGATTCATTTAGTTCACCCCTTCACTCTATCAACATGGTCACCGAATTCTTTTCCCGATTCACGGGCTGTTTAGAATAGTCCGCCTACTATTTTTAGTCTCCCACTCACATCACACATAAGACGCGGAAGCGCAGTGTCGGTGCTTCAGCCGGTCCCGATCAAAATGAGGAACGCTGTTTATATTTGCGAAACCGAAATACTTTGGTAAGACTTTTACATATCTTATGAAGCGCTCATGTTCTGTTACGGAGCCCGACAACGTTCCTCGAACGTATTTTGAATATTGGTAGCGCTACCAGATGTGTTGTTTACATCTCTTGTGAAAACGCGTAGGTGTATAATCGACGTTTTTTCGTCCTTTGAATTTGTCCCCACAGATTCTTCTAAACAGAATTTATTTCACCCAATCTTTCATGGATACGTGAGTAATTTTAGGAGTAAAACTAAGAGGCATGGCCATTCACGCATTTCACGAGTGTTGATTTTCTTTCACACTTAGTCTCACTTGACTTTAAAAGCATGCATTATGAAACTGTTTGAACCTGTTTTCTTTAATTATAGTTTATTGGTTGCATTCTATGTCTATTTTCTTTTAGAATACTCTCCCTGATGAAGAGTAGTTTTATTGCTCGAAATGCATTGGAGAATTGATCAAATTTATAAAGTTACATGGAATATATTCATTTCTTTTGGAGTGAAGTAAAAAATTTGCATTTACTTGAAATAATAGAAGGAAATAATACACGGATAAAAAACGAAATTGAACTTTGATTGTCATGAAATTATTGAATGAATAAAATTCAATTTGTGAATGAACTTAAAGCTTTTTTCTTGATCACTAAAGGAGTGCCCCACTGGGATTTGTAACCAAGCCTTTTGGAAACACAATCGTGGATGATGCGGTATTGTTAGCTCTCACTCCAAAAGCATTGAGAAATCAGGTGGCTATTTTGCCTAATTTATGCACAATTTGAATCTAAATACTAATTATTCTAAATCGCACATTATGTCCTGTGGCCTGGGCAAATTAAGGTTAAACAAAAGCAGCATTAATGGGCATGTTTTGACGACTGTAGAAGATTTTCGTTATTTAGGATTACATTTTAACTCAACAGGGTCATGGAATTCCCATTGGGCTCAGGCTAGTCAAAAATTAAATAAAACCGCGGGTACTGTCTGCAACCTCATTAGATCGCAAATTAGGGGGACAGTGCTTCCAGCACTGAAAGTTTATAATGTGCAATGCATCAGTGTAGCTACCTAGGGAGCTGGAGTATGGAGTTTCAGTTAAATGCTGTTCTCTTCAAACAGAGGAAAACTGTTTTTGCTACGGTTTGTTAAGTACACCGTCGTACACTCCCAGTCTTATTACTCATTTTGAGTTAAAGCAGGGTTTTATCAAAGATAAGAGCCAGCTGGTGCCACTTTTATTATGGGTTCGTGTTTGGCTGAACCCAGCTGCTAAACTCTGTAAGGATATTATATCTGACTGCCGGACGGTGGATAGGGCTCACTCTATAACCTGGTTGAGCTACATACGGGATACTCTTGGTCCCTCGGTATAGCCTGGTGGTTTACCGAACCCAGTCGCATCCCCAAAAATGCTAGGATGGAGGTGAATTTTTTTTTTAAGGACCACCGAGCAAACATTAAGCTGAAACTCGAGTTTTCCAACCCCTTGGTGTAGCATTTTTATAGTCTTTTATACACAGATGATTCCCCTCTGTACCTGTCGCTAGACCTATCAAGATGGGAGCCGTCTCTTCTTTTCCGCTTCAGAGCAGGGACAATTTATTTGTCTCTTCTTTTTAAACATTTTTCAGATCCAGAGGGGAACTTAGTCTCCTCCTGCCTCTGTGATAACCATTCTGCACAATCACTATTGCACTTTATGTTCTTCTGTAAAATGCACAGTTTTGCACAAAGGCACTATCTGAGACCTTTATTAAGGAGGCGAGGCTCCGCCGCTGCCGACCAGCCCTCCTTCACTTACAATTTCTGTGTTCCCTTGAAATTGTTTTCACCGTCTGTGCCTTTTTGAAAGCATCACTTAGGGCTAGGCACTCCATGATGGGCTAGTCTGTCAGAGTTTTATAAGCAGTGTGGCTCAGGATATAGACTTGGCAAGGTGTACATATAAGAACGAATGAAAGGCAGGCTGTGTCAGTGAGAGAGAGAATAGGACACAGACTGTACCTAGGAGAGAGAGAAAAAAATACAGACTGTGCCGATGAGAGAGAGAATAAGATACAGACTGTGCTGATGGGAGAGAGAATAAGACACAGACTGTGACGATGAGAGCGAATAAGATACAGACTGTACCAGTGAGAGAGAGAATAAAATACAGACAGTGCCAATGAGAGTGAAAATAAGATACAGACTGTGTCAATGAGAGAGAGAATAAGATACAGACTGTGTCAATGAGAGAGAGAATAAGATACAGACTGTGTCAATGAGAGAAAGAATAAGATACAGACTGTACCTAGGAGAGAGCGAATAAGATACAAACTGTGCCGATGAGAGAGAGAATATAAGATACAGACTGTACCTAGGAGAGAGAGAATAAGATACAGACGGTACCTAGGAGAGAGAAAATAAGATACAAACTGTGCCGATGTGAGTTAGAATAAGATACAGACTGTGTCAATGAGAGCGAATAAGATACAGACTGTGCCAATGAGAGAGTATAAGATACACACTGTGCTGATGAGAGTTAGAATAAGATACAGACTGCGCCAGTGTGAGAGAATAAGATACATAAGGTGCCAATGAGAGAGACGAAATGAGATACAGTTGTGAAAGAGTACAAGAGAGATTATAAAATACGGAATGCGCCGATGAGACAGAATAAGATACAATGTGAGACAGAACGAGATACAGACTGTGCCAGCAAGAGAGAAAAAAATAAGTTAGGTAGAGCGCCAAAGAGAGAGAGAATAAGATACAGATGGTGCCAATGAAAGAGACAGAATAAAACATAGGCTGTGTCGATGAGCCAGAGAAAAAGAAGGTGATAATCTCTGCGTCAATGAGAGAGACAGAGTAAGATAAAGACTGTGCCAATGACAGAGAGAGAAAGAGAGAGAATAAGATGCGAAAGATAAAGATCTTGCCTATGAGAGAGAGAATACGATTCAACCTTCATATATCTTAAAAAGAACGGCAGACTGTGAAGGGGCCAATTACACACTGTGCAGTGAGTCATTCAGAATAGTAACTGTAACATACACAGGACAGCCTGTGCCAATGATGATACAGAAAGAAGGGCAGCCTCGTCTTATCCATAGTGATACAGGCACACAATGTATATAGTATAAACTGTGTTGACGGTGAAACCGACAAGACCGTGAAATGCACTGACCTGCAATGGAAGAAACTGGATGTGATGGAGAAGAGAGCCTACCGTCCCATGGAAAAGGACTCACTGCCTCGGTTTAAGAGTGGGATTCTGAGCTACTGCAGAAGCAGTCTCAAGGCGATGTGAGACTCAGTGGCGGCTCCTCTGCTATGGCGAAGGAGCAATGCCCTCCCCCCCCCCCGCCCCCCTCCCGCCAGCACTTTAAAAAATGTAAAAATAAAACAGGTCCAAAACTTACTTTTTTATCGTTTTATTTAGCGTGTGCTGGGGTTTGGGGCGGGGCCAGGGTTATGATAGGCTGGGGTGGGGGGGAGAGTGGTGGGCTCTACATACACTGCGCATGTGTTTGTGGTCCGGCTGTCTTAGGCCTGTCAAAAACCACATGCGCAGTGAACCCTCTCCAACCCCAGCTGCATTGCTGGGATGAAGAGGGCAGGCACAGACTTCCAGTCTGTCCTGGAGCACACGTTATCAGTGCTCAGACCAATCCTGAAGTTGCTTTCATATGAGAGCAGCTTCAGGATTGGCCGCAGGGCAGGCTGGGAGCCTGTGCCTGCCTGTAGCGGTGGAGAAAAGGGGAAGAGCATAGCACGATGCTGGAGGGCAGCCGGTAAGTTTTATTTATGTGTTTTTGTTGCCCCATTTGCCCCCCGCCTCTTTTGTGGGGAAAAAAATTGTCTCCGTTGTCCTCCCTCTCCCGGCCTGCCTCTTTTCAAAAATACGAGCCGCTCCTGGTGAGACTGAGGGAGAGCCGAAGGTAGCTGAACGTTAAGAAGTGCTCCATGTGTCGCAATACATGTGTTTTATCAGTTTTTGCTCTGTGTTTTTTGTTTCTTTCAGGTTTAAACGTTGTGCACTCCAGAGTCTGTCAGCAAGGACTGAAAAAAGAGCAGCTAGCCCATTTAGCACGTCTGTGATGAATGGATGCACAGTGTGGCTTTGCTTCCAGATCCC
Source organism: Lissotriton vulgaris (assembly GCF_964263255.1). NCBI lineage: Eukaryota > Metazoa > Chordata > Amphibia > Caudata > Salamandridae > Lissotriton > Lissotriton vulgaris. The sequence goes on from NW_028244346.1 coordinate 101,009, forward strand.
AGGTGTTTGTCCATTGATGTTGTCTAAAATGATGACTGAAGCAAGCATTGGCAACGCCAATAGGTCTGGATTTAAGGTAATGTTGTATGGTAATGTAAAGCATTACAAGTAAATAGCATGGGAATGGATATGTATTTGTGTGGAAGCAAGGAACTGTAGAATAATATTGGTGTAGGTTGAAAGGCCAGGTGCCAATTGAACTGTAAAGCCAGAACTGAAAATCCATGTAGGTAAAATGACTGTCCCCCTCCTCCCAGCTGTGCTGCTGCCAGAGAAATACACAATAAATTATCTAGTTATCTAAGACACTCTAATAGCATTACTTGTGTGCCCCTGAAAGTTCAAGCTGAAGCAGTTGGATAAATAAACAAAATGATCAAAGCTGTGTAAAGTGCAAGCACTTTTTTTGGAAGCACACAACTTCTGCCCAATCAAAATATGTACAACTGGTTCCCAATATGCAAGAGAGGGTAATGTAAAATAGAAAAAAGATAGAAACTGAAAATTACGGCTAGACAGAAATGCACATAAAGAAGCAAGATATGAATGTAAAAGAAAGGAGAGGAGGGTAAGGAAAAGAGAGAGAGAGAAAGAGAAATAAGACAATTCACTGTTGCGAAAGACATGCAGGTGTTACACCCCTCACCCAATTCAATCATGATGTTTTTTGAAAATCCAGCAGTGTCAGCTGTTCAGCCACTGGGCAAACTATCTTATACAACCTAAGGACAGCAGTAGTGGAAATTATTTTGTTGTCCCTTTTTGAGTCCATCCGTAAGAGGATGGGCTTAGAAAGCAAAATAGAAAGAAAAAACAAAAGGAAGAAAGGGAGCAAGGATATAAAAAGAGAAGAAATCAGGAGGAAACAAACATGGAAGAAGGGAAAACAAAGTAAAACAGACAATGGATAAAGAAATGTATACGAAAAGAGTAAAAGGGAAAGAAAACGACAAGTTTATTGATGACGAAAAACAAAAAGAATGTGTGCTAGAAAAGTAAGCCATGCATTGTTGAAGGTCAAGGAGGTCAGAGAAAAGGAGGATCAAACTGGGAAAAGGGGGTGATAGCGAGCGTGAGATGGGACCGAGACATCACCTGGGCCCAAAAGGCCTTGAGGGAAAATACCTAAATCTCTTCTGGATTTAGAGCTCAATAATGGTGCATTGTTACCCACAAGAATAAAACCCTCAGCTTACCCCACCTGGCCCCCTTTTAACAACTGTACTGTTTTGCAGTGACTTCTCTTGCTACCGCCTGCAGCCAGGGTGCAATTGAGCACACTATGGGCCAGATGTATCAAATGGTGTTACTCATTCTGTGTCTATGGGAAAATGTGTTTGTACATAGGGCCCTATCTATCACTCACGGTACTATCTGTGGCTAAGCATTCACTATCTTATCCACTTTGCTCCCAAAAAGTTCCTGTACATACAGAGCTCAACACCCCAATCTTAAAAGCCAGAGGCAAGTTCCTGAACTTTAAGCTGTAATGTTTAGCACAATTAAGAGAGGAAACCCACATGGCTGCCACAGAAAGTTCCAGGAGAGGGTACTCCTGAACCATAACCCATGAAACGGCCATAACTTGGCCGAAGGACCTTGGCTACTAGCCAGAAGGTGTGTCTCTGGTACTCGTGGAGAAGTGTGGCTCACTGGTTAGAGGAGGCAGACCTGGAAGCAGAGGTCAGCCTGGGACCAGGGTTCAATTCCCGGCTCGGCGGGGTCTTGAGTCCTAAAATGTCCATGGACTCGACAATTCTCGCTCCGGTGCCTACTCGATTCACGGGTTCATACTCTGCGACTCTGGGCAATAGCTTGCTTAATCTCCACAACGGCCCCTCGCGGCGGGATGCCTGGTTTCACCTTGCGGATACCCTGCCGGGGTTATCTCACAGGGGAATACCAGGACGGGTTCCCTAAGCAAGCGCTTAGAAACCGCTCGGTGATTTGTGCTATATAAAGTCCTGTACATTTACATTTTACATTTACTGCATAGGCTAGAGCAATCATGGACTTGATCAAGTAGCTGAAAGATACCATAAAGCTTTTCATACCTATAATAAAACCCCAAATGTAGCAAAATGATTACCCGTATACCCGAAGGACTGTAGACCACTCTATGTAGGTCAGGAATATCCTGTGGATATCAAAGCATTAACGCAAATACAACAAGATGATGGATGGAGTGCTGAAACTTTTCAACCACTCGCCCCCCAGTCAAGGGATCTGGTTTTAATCCATCGTTCTTTTGCTCACTATGGCACCCCAGTGTGGGGCCAGCCATATGCAAATCAGTCTTGGCCCTGATCCTCATGGAAACAGCCCAGCCCGAACTACAATGCCAGAGGCACTCTGATGAAGGGGTGGAAGGAAAAACCTCAGTATTATGATGTCATGCATGTTGGGAAGAGGAATACTACCTTACGCTGGAGAGGTGTGAACATAAGGAAAAAACAATAAAAACATTTGCCATCAGAGAAGGGCTCCTCTCTCTCTCCTATCGTGATGGCAAATCAGCCACTAAAAATACCACCTTCAGGGTGAAGAACTTGATGTAAATAACGCCAAACAGGTCATATAGTGATATTCCTGAAGTGCTATGAGAACCAGGAAAGGTTATGTGGGGTAACCACTAGGCGTACTCACCTGCGAAACAGGGAGAAATGAAGTAGAAGCCTAGAAATTAACACTTTTCCAACTCTTCTTCCAAGGGACTAACTGAAGGTTTTAATGACAGTCCGCTTCAGCAGCAGAGTTGTACTATCAAGCCCCTGCCAAGTATATCTTTCATGCACTGCAGAAGCTACTGGATCCCACATGATAAGGCAATATGTGCTTCTCGAAACACCAGGTCTGAAATACTGGCCTGTATTATCAACGCTCTTTACTGTGAAAGGCATCAAGACTGATGAATGGCTTTGGCCAGATCTCTGGATGGGGGATGGTTACAAACATGAAATAAACCAAGGAAGGAACATATTACTAGGGCCTTTCAACATGACATTGAGGAGACACTGATGTAATGGCTACCCTACTTGTAATGCCACTCCCTGGCAATATTTCTACGACGGCATTACTGGGCATGCCAGGTACCAGAACTTCCATACACCCGCTCAGTCTTGAGAGAACCAGATGTAGCACATCCTTAGTAAAATATTTGTCACTTTTTTCCACTGAGATGGAGGAACCTCCTTTACCAACCTAGTTGTTCTCATCCCCATCAGAGTGACAAGAGGAGTCAGAGGAGCAGAGAACCTGCTTCAGTGAGATAACAGCCCTTTATTATGCACTGCCGGTGGGTCCTCCATCAATTCTTTAACCTGGTGGTCTGATAGTGCTCTTCAGAAGGATTCTGAAGGAGGGTAGAAGACCTTCAGGCAAGAGAAGCCTCTGGGACATGCTTACTCTTTATGCTGTCATAAATGAGCCACCTTCCTTCTGCCTACTGATGTGTCTCAAAGTTATTATAAGCTGTGCTGTGTCCAACACTGAAGTTAAAGAGGAGAGACTTTGCGCTTCGTGCTTACAAGGCTGAACTCGCATACTGTATTCACTTACTTCATTGCAGCTGAGCAAAGAATAACTGACAGGCTCTCTGCTTAGTCTACTAGGCCATCCTAGGTGTCAGATAAAAGTTACAGTTTATGCCCCTATAAGGACTGGCTTCATTCTTGACCATCTTTCCCACCAGAAAAGCATGTCTAGTTTGTATTCCTTCTTTGTACTGACCACCAGGTCTGTCATTCTCTCCTGGCAATAATAATGATCATATATAAAAAAAAGAGAGAGACCCCTTGTGCTAACCAAGGAAGTAGGGTACTATTAGAAAGTAAAGAACAAGTAATACCTTGGATTATACCACAAACCAGTGGCACAAAACTCCACTCACTTCTGAGTCATACCCTTAGGTAAGTAAAGTACTCCAGCCTGTACAATAGACTCCCACAACCGTTTTTACCGTATTAAGTTCGGACGCTCAAGATTTATCATAAAACTTCTTTTTATTTTAAAAAACCTTTTTTATAAATTTACAATATTTTTCAAAAATCATCATCACACATGTGATATATATATATCACCAATTCATATAAAACAATACAAGTTTAAAAACCACACATTACATGTGATACAATCAAATAACAAAACATAACATATAAGGAGGGAGCGAGAGTTACATAATACACTCTGTCATTTCATAAAACATATCCAATGGAGCAATTTAATAACTAGGCCGAGATACTCTATTTCTTTTGGTAAAATAATAATGATCCTCCATGACACCTTTAAATCCAGGAGGGTGAAAAAGACATGGCTGTTCCCACTCATAACTAGATCCTGCACCGGTCAGATTGGAGGATGCTGGCACGTGTACACAAGTCTGAGTCTATCTCACACCTCTCTGCACCACAAGATGGCCATGTCATGATTGGAGCACTCCAACACTTCCCACATAGGCCACAATATATACTAACATCCTATAAACCAAGCACGACAATTAGGTTAGCCTTACACCATAACACCCAGAAGGCTGAAAGTATCTGTAAGTATGACTTTATTTCTCTTACATCTCTCTGCTTCATCCCATAGATAAGTGTAGCTACAAGTTTGCCATGACACGATTGGAGGAACCGGCTAAACCTTATGCCCAAAGCCCAATGCTACTCACACTGACCACTCTATAAAGCGACAATCTACCAACCATGCACAACAAATAGAGTCACATCTTAATCGACCACCTAGAAGCACTTTGTGGTCTTATCAGGTTTAAGGTGGCATGCAAATACTACAATACAAAACAAGACATTATTGTCAGTCTGTGGTTGCTTCTTGGGAGCAGTGCTATTCTGTGGCAGGAAGGTGGGAATAATAGACCACAGGAGTTCACAAATGACTGGGGGTGTTGAGAGGTTAAGTTCATCCTGTTGGGATTGTGGTTATCCTTTGTTTGTTGGAAGATTTCAGAGTGCCGCCCAGCAAACTAGTCACTAGGAACAGAAGATCTGATGGAAATGTGGAAGGTGTGGTGTCTAGAGCCATGAGGTGAAGGGTCTTCAATGGAGGCGCTATGTGTAGAAGAGGGGTGGGAGGAGTTGGAAACAACCAGTCAGGTGATGCGGATTATGGCGTAACCCCCAAACCAAACATTAGGCCTTGTAGGTGGAAAGGGTAGGGTGGACGGATACAGACCTCTCTCTTGTCCATGAGTAAAATGGAAGTAGTACTCAGAGTTTGAAATCTATAAAAACTGCCTGAAGATGTGCAGGGCTGCAGCAGAATCCTGCATCTTTCCAGCCAAACAGGCAAGCTGAGCATAAGAAGTGGGGGAGTTGAGTAGAGTCTACCTATTAACGGCTGCCTAAATTAAGGGGGTAGAAGATCTGCGACTCTAAATTCTTAAGAACTGTGAAAGCACCAGAGTCTGTGCCCCATGTACCTTTGAAGAAATATATTTATTGTTAAGTCAGAAGTGAGGCTGACTAAAAGAATAATTTGGATCATACATGTAGGTGCCTACTGTGTGCCTATATTCTGCCACCAAAGATGCCCTTACTAATTAAAGATAAGCAAAATCAATCTGTCTGCATCTAAACTGATGTGGGTATGAAAGGGCCTGGTCCAGCTTCTAATGCCTGATCTTTTCGCTGACCCTTTTTAGGCAATCAATCAATCAGGGTTCTTATAGAGCGTGGCTTCTCACCCAAAAGAGTCTCAAGTTGCTGGGGGGGTTTGCAATTCAGTCGAAGAGCCAGGGATGTCATAGAGCAAATCGATTCTACAGCCATAAGAGTGCACTTCTAATCATCATACACACGAGCAGTTGCAACCTACTGGTGTTGGTGAGCAGACTCAACACCAGCCTGGATCTGCAATACCCAAGAGCCTGAGTCCAGAAAGAGAGAGAGGAGATTCAGGAGCTTCTGAGATGGACGAGCCCTCTGCTATGCATCCCCCTCTACAAGTGAGACTCTGTTTAAAGGAGTGTTTCCTGGAGCATGGCAGTCAGTGCTTAATTTGCAAAAGAAAATAAGGTGTAGGGCCCTTGTCAGGAGGCCACCGCAGCTTGCACCACCCATTGCCACTGCCAGGGCTGTCAATGACAGTATCTACACAACTACTAACTAACAGGAAAGAACGAGACCGGGCGTACCCGTGACGGCGCCACTACGATTTAGAAGAAGAACATATCTAGTTCCAAGAATCTGATGCATAACGTGACCGTCAGTGTGTAAACAGAGGGAAATCACGGGGAAGGAGGCACCCTTAGCAACACGAGGGGCCCCTATAGGGAGATAAACGACGAACTCGACTTAGAGCTTATAAAACCGCCGAACAACTATTACCGGAGTAAGAAATTGAGAAATAAAGGAGAAGGACCTCCCATCCATGCGCATATATAAAGAAAACGATCCAACATCTATACTGAAGATTTGCCTAATACAGGGTGTGGTTAAAAGTGAAGAATTAACCAATGAAAAACCTGAAATAAACAACACTCTCATATAAGAGATATAACACCGGTCTAATGTACCAGATGACCCCAAGTATATCTATTCTGTCCTGAAGAAGGTGTGACCACATCTGCAAGGTTGAAACACCGAAACGCGTTGACGCAATTCTTCCGCCATAGAATTCATATAAAGCCATAGAGACTCTAGATGTACTATACTGTGGGATACTAGAAGTCCTAATGAAATTGCACAAAGGCTATTGAATCTGACAATCTGTAGCGAATAACAGGTGCTCTATATATAGTAGGGGGCTTCGTTTGTTTATGTATTCGCAATTTATTGTATGTTCATCTTTGATGACTTATACGAATGTACTTTTTTCACTGTTTTTCCTTATGTGCTGTATTAATTTAATTGTATTACGCCTTTCTTAAAAAAAATTCTCTTTTTATGATTAAATGCTTTTGTATTTTATGTTTTCAGAAGAATCTGATTGATTCCATACTGAAATTTTAACCATACAATTTTAAAATAAACAGATTGTAAACGTTATAATTTAGTTCATGACCAATGATTTAAATAAGAGATTGTATACATGTGTTGAGTGAATGTGATAGAATTACTGGTAGCTGGAGACCAGTTTTCTGTGATACGTACCTTTCCAGGGATAGTCCTGTACCTTAATAGTCTGCACAACTACTGTCACACTGCCACAAATGTGACAAATCAGACTGTTTGAGGCCCTCAAAGCTAAACGAATGGCTGAATGACTTGGGCGGGTGGTATTAGTTGTTTTTAATAAATATAGAATTAATAAAGAACTGTTGCTCTGCTCATCTCCTAATTACACAAACAGCACCACCATGTGGAAGCTGTCATAAGTGCCGGTGTTGACAATTAAGTGCAGGTGCTGAGCTCCGGAAACCACCGGCTCAAATTAAGCGCTGATGTGTCCAGGGGTATAAAAGGATTGTAGGAGGAATGCACTGGGATTCTTTTAGGAAAACCAGAGGCTTTGACCTTACCTGTGAATTCAACAAGCGCTGGGCACCCAGAGATCACACGGACTCTCACAGTTACCACCTATCTGGTTGCATCTAGTACTTATGGTCCTGCTTTTGCCATTATAAACACAGGGTTAACGTTACCAGGATCTGGAGTGGAGAATGTATATTTAACTGCAGTAGACTACAGGACACTTTTGAACAGAGAAGGTATAAAAGACCTTCCTAAATGAGAAAGTTCTGGATTACAATAGAGGAAATATGTATCCTCAATTCAGATCCTAGAAATGCATGTAATGTTGTTTTCATACACCTTAAAGGAGGAACCTCAATTTCTACTTGAGAACAGCCGAAATTATGTTTCTTTTTATTGTATAACGTTTGTATTTTGCTGGGTATCAAGAAGCAATAGAATTACCCTAAGTTTCAGATTTTCACATGTAAAAAATTCATTCTTACAAACTTGTAACACAACTATCGGAATCACCCCAGTATTAACTGTACCTATATTCAAACAGATTCAAACTAGTGAAACCTCCTTTCCAGTACAATCAGCCAAACTATGGAACTCAAAGAAGGAGTTTTGACAACCTCCAATTTCAAAAAGCATTAAAAACTGGCTCGCCTATCAATATAAACATAAACACAAGATGCCGCCTGAAATGTATACAAACCGTGGTCATGTCAGCTGCGCCTACTCTCTTGATCTCTGCAACATTTTGTGTGTATTCTGCAAAGTAGTACGCACTATGTTTGAAACACGCCTTTTAATTTCATACACCTCATTCAGGGCTTCAAACAGGGCAGGTCCTACCCTAAAAACTGAGGGGCATATTTACAAGCCCCTATCGCCATCACAACGTCACTTTCAGTTTACAAAGCAGAGTTAGGCCACTTAACGTGGCTTCAGGCAGCCTTGTAAATAAGGCACCCTTTCATGCTGTGTTTAGCGTGAAAGGGGATGGCATTGGGTGTTGCGGTGGGCGTTCCACCACAACACCCACTGATTTTGACACTGCCTCCTATTTACATGTGCAGCGTAAATAGGAGGCAGAGGCAAAATTGAGACCAGGGAAAACCTGGTCATAAACAGGCGAAACAAGGAGAAATGCTTTATTTCTCCTCGTTTTTGCTGTTCCCATGTGTTCTGCCTTATGCAGCACATATAGAAACAGCAACTTCTATGTGTGCTGCATTTAGCAGAACACATAGAAGTTACAGAATGGCATTTCATGATTGCTTATGTGCAGGAAGGGGGACCTGCACGCAGACACCCTTGCATTATGTTGCAAGGGTGCATGTGTTGGCGCTAGGCAGATAAAGTTATCGCCAGTGCAGGGGGAAACGCAGAACTGCACCATATTCTTGTAACTTAGGTGCAGCCCTGCGTTTTGGAAGTGGTGGAGCCTGTTGTTAACCTTCTAGGCTTAACAACACGCTTCTCCACTTTCATTGCAAATATGCCCCTGATTTTGAAACGAGTCCCTACCAGGCCCAAAATGTTCTATGGTTTGCAGGCAAAACACTGATAAATTTCTCATCAGTGACTATAAAAACCCTTGAGGTGTTCCCTGTAAGAACTGAAGTCTCCTTTTAAATTTCACATTTTATTTTCTTCGCTAAGGGCATTTTCTTTTTCCAGATGTTGTATTTGTGTTGCTTTTTGATGGAGCATGTGGCTCTTGTATAGTTCATTCTGTGAATTAAGTGGACTGTGTTCAGGTGGCAGATGGGTGTCCATGACAGGACAGGAATGACAGCTCTGGAGTTGTTGCTGAAGGCAGTACGTACTTTTCAGTGCAGATTGTGGGTCATAAAGGTGCCTAATTGCTCATCCAATCCTTGGCCTCCCTGCAGAGTGATGGTCACATATATGTCAATGGTGAAAATGGGTGAAGGAGGTATACACAGCTGTAGAAATAGTGACAACACTAAAGGAAAAGAACATGATTTGTTTATAGGTGAGGAGACAAGGGTATGTATGTGTGTGTGTTTATGAGAGAGAGAAAGAGGGCATGGGGAGCGGGAAGATACACTAGGTGGTACACAAAGAAGGAGAGACCGAAGACAGTGATAAGAAGAAAAGTGGGTATGTGTGAGATATGCAAATGGAGGATTTTAGAAAGATAATAAAAAGGGTGTAAGTGTATAAAATGGAATGAGAAGTTGCAGAGGAACATGTTACAAAGGGGAGAGTGGGGGTGAGTGGGACCTGAATAACGTTTAATTCACAGTCTAGTATTTTTAGAGTTAAAAGTATTTTCATTTTTAATTATTCACAACCAAAGAATCGTTGTTTCTTATTTATCTGATATTGCTAAGAAGTACTGCAAAGCCAAAAGGACTAATGCAGGTGTGTGTTCGTTGTTTCGTGACATGTCCGGTTTCAATAACAAACAACTTACATAGGTGCTAAGCATGTGGCATGCTGTGCCAAACATATGATTCTAGTTCCATGTTTTAGGCCACTCGCTTAATTACATAGGCATTGCCTCTTGGAAAGGATTCCTATTCTAACCATAGTCAAGGCCCCCTCTCCTCACGATGGTTCCGCCCCCCTCGGAGCCTCCACGCACATGCCCCAGGAAGCACGCGGCCTTCCTCGACTGTGCCTGCAGGTGAGCCAACCACCTGCAGGAAGGGGCTCACAGCGCGCGCCCGGCACCGGAAGTAAACAAACACTGCGGGCTACGGAGAACAGCTGGCAGAGCATCGACTGGCTCATTATGCTGCTGTGTCTATTATATCGAGGTTTATGAAGTCCTTAAAAGACTTTTCTCATTAAAATAAATATATATATATATACGTGAAATCATCTAGTCCCTCTTCGTTTAACCTCGTTTGTCTGGAAAGTGATGAAACTAATTAAGAAACATATGCAGAACATTTCAAAAGCATACCCAAAATGCTGCCTTTAATCCCGACACCAAATGATCAAACAAAAGGCAATCTTTTGAACAAATGCAGGTACATACGAGGAAGTAACTTTTCGAAAGGCAGAATGCGGGTCCAGGAGAAGGGGGCTGACTTTGAGGCATTTTTTTAGTTTTTTTTTAGCAATTAAAACTAAGGGGCAGATTTACAAGCCCCTTGCGCCACTGTTGTGTCAGTTTTAACATGGGAGAAGTGACGCAAAAGTGGCGCAAGGGGCGTGTAAAGCTGCCCCTAAATATTAGAGATTTCTGCTTTTTCTGCATGTAGTAGGAGATTTTGAGTGCTCTGCTAAACATACTGGGACTTATAATTTCACTTTTTCCATTATAAATATAGTTATGCAGCTCCCAGCCTAGTTACAGCTGTAGGCTGAAAACAGGAAGTCTGGAGGTCGCCCTACTCACACAAGGCTACTTGACAGTCATGTTTTGAGCCTGATACAAAACATAACCAAACACACCCACACTGCTCTCAAGTTTTCCAGTTCCATGCGAGAATTGCTCATCCAGCCAAGGTTTGCCACGTGCTTAGTTCTGTAGTCTTGCTTAATCCATTTAAAAACAAGGGGGCATACTACCAAGCAATAGCGATAATTATCGCTAATGCTTGGTTAGAGACAAAAGTTTACCGCTGAGCTGCGGCGATTTTTATTGCAGATAAACCTTGGTATTACCAAGGTTTATCGCAAATGCGATAAAAATCGGCCGCAAATGCATGAATATCGCTGAAAAGTCAGCGATATTCATGCATTACCGAGCTAATGCTCTTAGCCATGTTATCCACCTCCCATTGGATAACATGGCTAAGAACTGCTCAGGGCAGGTGTTAGCTTTTGGAGATATTCCCGCTTAGCGCGAATATCTCCAAAAGTTGGTAATAGGAGATAGCGATGTTAGCGACTGTTTCCAGTCGCTAACATCTTGGCACGCCCACTTTGCAAATTGCAGGTCATTAGTGATAAATATCACTGACATGCAAAGTGGGGCCCAAGATGGTCGCTATTTCCTACTAGCTGTCGCTAACTGGTGTTAGCGACATCTAGGTAATAGGGAGATCATTTTATCTCCGCTTTCTTGGCTTTTAAAGCCAAAAAAGCGGAGATAAACCCCCTTGATAATATGCCTCAAGGACTTCAAAACCTAACCTGAGAGCTCTTCATTCCAGACTCAGACTAAAGTTAATTTTGGTCATGGACTGAATGCAGTGAACACACATGAAAACAGTAGCGGACGGTGTTTGTGACGAGTGGCGGGAATGCAGGGAGGGGCGAGAGAGGGCATAGGGGTCGCAAAGGGAGGAGGGCAAAATAAAAAATAATCATAATTTTAAAAAACTTACCTTAAGCCGACAGCGTCGCACTCCTCTTCTTCGGCACAGGCTTCGGCACAGGCTCCCAGAATGTCCTGCGGCCAATACTGAAGCTGTTCTTATGCACGAGAGCAGCTTCAGGGTTGGCCTGAGCACCCTTGATTAGCGCCTCAGGACAGACTGCGAGTCTGTGCATGCTCTCTCCAACCCCAGCAATGCAGCTGAGCTTGGAGAGAGCTTCACTGCCCGCGACAGTTTGGCGGGCCTGAAACGGCCGGCCAAATCATCATGCGCAGTGAAGGGAGTGTACTACCACTCTTCTCAGTGCTGTCAGCCCCCCAGGCCCCGCCCCCAAGAGTCATCAGGAAAGGTGAAATAAAACGAGTATCCTTTTGATTTTCCTACCTGCCAATTTGGGGGGGCGTCGACGCTCTGCCATAGCTGAGGAGCCGCCGCTGTCTGACAACAATAATGGGTAAAAGAAAAGTGCTGTCTTGGTGACATGGAGCCATCGAGGTGCCAAAGGCACACAGTGGAGGGTCTCAGCTTGGTAAGCGCGTATTGGTTGTTGCTAACACGCTCACCAATGAGGCCACTTGCTCCATCTCATGAGAGGCACCTCACGTTCCCTTTACAAACCGTTGTTTTCAGTTGGAGCAGTCTAATTGGAGTGAACCAGGACTACATCTTCCAGAAGGTATTTGGTAATTAAATTAAATCCCATAAATGGGAAATTATGTCCATGGTAACATGGACTAAGTGGTAACGCTAGCTCACTCTGAGGACCCAATTTGCAAATGGCTGGAAATAATTGTCAGAAACCTGATTCTTTGTGATTACTTTTATCTTTGCTATGTTATGTTAGTATATTATGCTGTATTATATTATGAGATGTTACGTTATTAAAAGAGAAAATGTACAGCTTTTCAGGGAATCACATAACTTCCTTGGAAAACTAGGAGTCACAAGCATACAATTGTTCACATGTACATTTCCTACCACCATTGTTGCGAGTAAGCCATTATCTGGATGGGACATATAGTCAGAAGCTTGAACCTAACATCTACCATATTTACATCATGTGTAAATTATGAATGGGTTATGATGACCTGACAAATGCATGTGTACATAAGAATATGTTTATTATACACAATTCGAAAATTATTCCATATACTGGTATTGAATTATTTGATGCGAGTGATAATTTGTTGCATTATTGTAATAATACATTTCTGCTTCATTTGTTGTCAAAATTGAAAGCTTATCGAAACAGACTCCTCAATTGATTACTGCTTATGAACTGAATATATATATAAGTATATATATATGTATATATATATATATAATAAATTTGTGAAGCTATTCAATAACTTATTTTATATTGATATATGTAAATCCCAAGTGGAATCGTATATAGACCAACACCTTTAGGTACAAGTCTATAAGCATGTGATGCTATAGCAGTGCTTAATTTGAGACGGTGGTATTCAGTGCTCGGAACCAGCACTTAATTGTCAACACTGGCACCTGTTACAGTCCACCACACGGTGGCGCTGTTTGTCTAATTACGAAATGAGCACAACAACAGGTTAATAATTTAATTTACAGTAAAAATGTGTAATACCTGCTAGCCAGGCCATTCTTATAGCTTTGGGTGGCCTTGAATAGCGTGAATTGCCACACGTGTAGGATTGTGATGGTTGGTAGTTGAGTTGGAACTTTCATTGGCAGTGCGGGCAGCTTGCATCTGCCATGGTCTCCTGGCGAGGGCCCTGACACCTATTTATTTATTTATTTATCTATTTTTACAAATTAAGCACTGGACAGGGAAACTGGATATTTATTTATATTTAGCATGTCCCTTCCCCACTCCGAGGCCCTGGTGCAGTGCGCGGCCAGAGAAGGCCTGATATTGCCATGGCAACGCTACTAATGGACCAGGAGGGATGCTAATGCTGAACAAGCAGAGGGGAGGAACGCGTCCCGGGGAGACGTTTAGAATCCAGCCTTTTGGGAGAGGGAACCAACTCGTGGGCAAGAGAATTGGGCTTGTAAACATGGGGCCTGGCGAACAGGCCCACCTTACGAGTTTATTTACTCCTTGTGGAAACTTCTGTGCTTTTCTCTAAAGTTTCAAATTTTCCAGGGTCCCCTCACTTGGAACTTCAGGTCAGCAGCATACTTCACCTCGCCGGCTCCCCCTGGTAGAGTTGGTTGAGGCCGCAGCTTTGGCAATGTCATAGTGATATATACTTCGACTTGAGAGGGGGGGGGCTCTGTCTCCCTAAAATAGAGCCCTAAGAACTTTGCTAATTATCGATCGCATGGATCTGTGCGCCTTGAATTGAAAATCCATTCTTTCCCTGTCACAATCGGAAACCCTGCTCCCAGCCCACCTGCTAGGAACATTTTTAACTTCGTGCAAATGGACATAAAAAATATATGACATTTTAATTCCTCAGGTTGCCAGGGACGTATTCATGCTAGGCTGGCACCTGCTCACAGCGCCAAGTACACTTGCGCCACCTCAGTCCTCGCACACCAGGAAGCTGCGCTGACCGCGCGGAGTCTGCTCTCTGAGTCACAAATCCAGTGACTTCTTCATCACTTCCGGGTTCTCGTAGAGCCCAAGTGAGGCTTGGAGATGGAAAGATTCTATCTGGTTGGAGAGTTCCATAGCTGCCAAGGTTTCATATAGCTATGTGTGACATTTTCATAATTTTACTCTAATTATGAGTGACATTTCAATGTCTATGAGTGACACTTTGTCGCGAGCAAAATCATGTGATGAGTGAAACATAAATATCAGAAAATACACCCATTTGAGCAACAAGAAGCTCTAAGATCTTAAAACTGTTGAAAAACACCAGAAATAAGGAGTGTGAGGCACACATTACAGCCAACCAGGACACTGTATTAGCCTTGACTATACTAATTAGCCTTACCTATACTACTGATTGTTGAAGCCTAAAAGTGATTACCAGCACTGCTGAGAGGTGTCTGCCCCAGTTGGAGCACCCTGCCTGCTGCCCAGCCCCGCAGCAACAGATGTACAGAGTAGGCTGTGAGTGCGGCAGTCCCAGAGCTACTAATATAAACCAGGCTCTTGAATTAAACTAAGCGACTTCCTCCCAGGACCAGTACTTGATGAGGTCAGACACAACGCCCTCCCCCCTGCCGACGGCGGCAGCGCCAGACCCAGCCAGCACTTTCTTTTCTCTAGTGAGTGACTTAGCGTGCCGCGGGCGGGAATTCAAACCTGCAGGCTATTAAGATACATAGTCGCAGCAGTGCATGATAGTTGGTGGCAGCAGCCCGCCGGCAAGTCTCAGGAGCAGCACAGAGCCGGCGCAGGTCAGAGGCACGCACGTTAGCAGCCTGGCATGGCCTACAGCATTGCTAGTACAGAAGAGTCTCAGTGGAATGAAAATGCGTGACAATGCATTTCAGTGTGGTGATGCGGTACACCACAATGAAATGCGTTAAAGTCACACTTGATGCGTGATACTTGGCAGGACTGGAGTTCTGTCTCCCTACGGGCTGTCCTTGGCGGACATATAGCCGCCACAATCCACATGCCGTATCTGCTGTGTCACAAATCTCACAGTGCAATGACAATTGATTTGGTGAAATGCCAATTTTAGGCAAACTAAACTTTCAACCTGAAAAACTGTCCTGTGTGGAAATAATGGCTTGCCCAAAATTGCGCAATGTGTCACGGAGGAACTAGGAACAGGACTGCAGGCACTCCCTGTCCCCTCCCCCATTTTCTGACTCCAAACATTTACAGGCAGCCCTGCATGTTTCTAGATCAAATGGGTGAATTGTACTAAAAATGCTGCACTATGAATTCCACACAACACCTACATCTTTGCAAAAGGTACGTTTTTGATCCTCTTTACCTGCTGGCTGTTGTATTCAGTAATGAAGGCCCTGGTTATGAGTGGGCCAGTGCTGCGACCCCCAGTTTTGCCAGATGTTGAAACGCTGGATTTATTTATCAGGCACTACCCAGGAAAGTTGTCTGAGCCACTTTCCCCATTTTTTTTCTGGCAGAGGCAAACACCAGAACATAACCACCCCCTCCATACCTGGCCCTCCCCCGCCACCCTTGCCCCACACAGAGGCCTCCGCATACATTTGCCACCCACTCAAACTAGTAAACATCTTTGTTAAAGCCCACAGTACTGGGGATTCTGTATGGACTGGTAAATCTTTTCCCACAGGACTCGTAATTACACAGTCCTGGTGCAGTGTTTCCGCACCGTAACATACATTTTGCATAAGGAGTTTGCACCCCGACAATACTGTGCAACTCGTAACCAGGGCCTAAGTGGGAAGAATTTTTCTCAGATGGAGTCAAAATCTCCAGATGATGAACTTTATTTACAACAGGAAACAAAAACGTTAAAAATGTCATTGTTCTTCACAGGGGAAAGTCTGAGTATATATCACTGTCATTGTTTCGCTGTTCCTGCAAATTTATATCAAGGTAGCAGCACCGCAAGTTTCAGAGAATCACAAACAATGTTCCATGTTTTATAAAGGTCTGATGATTTGAATTTTAAAGTTCCTTCTAATGATAATCTTGCAACGCCATTTTGGAAAATGGCGTACAGTTATGCAGGGCCCTTTGCTGTTGGTAAGAGATAGTTATCATACCAAGTAAGCATGTGCAAAGGTATTTGGTGCAAACCTAGCAAAACATCAATGAAACACTTAAGTTTTACATAAACCATTTTCATTTGGGAAGTAGAAAGAACAGCGTTAATTAAAACGGAGTTCCTCTGCCGCATTGCGAGGCAAAATCATTGTCTTGGTGAATAGCATTTTGCACAGAGTACACTGAATGCGTGCGGCCTTTTTTATTGAGAGGCATCTGCAGTTTTCAACAGTATTGTTATTCCTTTTGCATCACTATCCCTGTGTGCTGGGATGTCAAAATAGCGATATCATGATGCCACAGAATTTACCCTATAATTCGCCCTTTATCACCTAATGTGCTGCATAATGTGTTTTTTCTTGCCGCCCGCCTCGTGATTTAGCCGGTGCTGCTGCATCCTTCCAGCCGCCCTGATTATGCTGTATCTCTCTCTGCTCCAGGCTTACTCTGGCATCTCCTGTGATATTCCGAGCACGTTGTATCTCTGCCTAATAACAGTTTCAAGGACAACAGCGAAAGCAATTCGTCCACGTGGGACATGGTAATTCTTGGTGCGCGCTCGTGCATAAAACACAACTGTGCCCGCGTTTCCAAGCGCCTCGCTGGAAAAGCATACAAATATTATGGAGGCAAAAAAACACAGGAACACTGATTTCTAAGCTTCCATTTTCACCGTCTGGATTGATATCACTTTGGAAAGGCTCAACAGGCTTTTGTTATCCAAAGATTAGTAAAATACCTAAATATCTTCCTCCGTTTGGAGGGAAGAATAAAAGGTGGATTTGTACCGCGGCGCTCACAGAAAACAATTTCAGCTCGTGAACTGGTGGCAAGAAACCGAAAAAAATGGAAAAGAAAGAACAGAAAAGGCAGCTGGAAAATAGAGAAAAAAGACAACAATGTACGGGGACACCTCTCTCTTTTGAAAGACGTTTAGGCTGGTGGGCGGAGAGGCGAGGATGGATGGGTGGGTGGGTGGATGGGTGAATGGATGGATGGGTGAGTTGGGTGGGTGGGTGGGTGGATGGATGGGTGAGTTGGGTGGGTGGGTGGATGGATGGATGGGTCGATGGGTGGGTGGATGGGTGGATGGGTGGGTTGGGTAGGTGGATGGATGGTTGGTTGGGTGGGTAGAAAGGTGGATGGATAATGGATGGATGGATGGATGGATAGATGGACGAACAGAAGGTCAGCTAGATGGACTTATAGATGGGATGAACAAACGCAGAGGATCCATAAATGATGGACAGTTCGATGGCTGAAATGGACAGAAATAAGGATCGGATCAATGGGCGTACATGCAAATGAACATACAGCTAGATGGTCATGCAGATGGATTAAACAGACAACCAGGATTCCTCTAATGCCTGATAGAATGAATGAATACTTAGATGTAGAATAACACATTAGTTGCAGCCAACCATCAACATTCATGTTATTTGATCTTTTCTGCAGAAATAAAGTACAATAAAGACAGTAAGTGGTTTGTAAGTCTGTGAGTTCTAACCCAGGCTTCTCCAACGAGTAGCTCGCGAGCTTCTGGTAGCTCTCCTACTACCTGTAAGTAGCTCCCCTCTGTTCAGCCCAGCCAATTCAATTAGAACCTTTTACTTGCTTTGATTAACATATGCGTACAAAATTTGAAAATTGTATCTATTTTGAGAACTGATAAGGTGATTTTTGGCGAGAAATTGTTGAATGTCTAAAATATTGTTGGAGCGGATAGTTGAAAGATAACAATTGCCGTATTGGAGAGACTTATTACTAATATTAGTACCTTGGAGCCACAGGCATTGCATGTATGGCTGTTATGTATAAGACTGGTCCGAGTTCGCTGAGTTCCGCCACAAGTGCAAAAAAAACTCTGCCGTGCTCCGCGGAGCTCTGCAAGCAGCGGAGTGTGTTAGATAAATGCCGTTCACAATGATTTTCAGTGCCAGGTGCCTGTTTGCACTGTGCAATCATTGCGAATAGCACCATGCACAGCGCATGCAGTCGCTGCTTCCTTTCTGCCGCTCAAGTAGATTTTTACTCGAGCAGCAGCTTTCTCAACACAAATGGACAGTTTCTCACTGCGAACGGTCGCTAGCATATGCGACCACTCGCAATGAGAAATCTGACCGCCTGTGTTGAGAAATCTCGCCGGGAGGTTGATTTTCCACACTCGCGGTCGCCAACTTGATGTTGACGAAAGCAAGCAAGGAAAAAAACTCTTCTCAGTGTAGCGGAGTGGAGTTTTTCGGAACTCCGTGAGCTCTGCGTAATGTGGAGTGCGGAAAACTTTGCAAACTCTGGGAACGGAGCTGACTTCACGGCCTAGACAAAGTTATGTATTGCCCATGTTTAGACATTACTAACTGATAGTCTTTTTTTTTTTACATTACATGTGATCTACCAAAATCATCACGACTGGTAATCTTGCATAGGGTGATCACTCATATTAGCTTGTCTGGTGTGGTCACTATTAATTACAGCATTGCTAATATTTGTCAGTAGCTTAGGATGCTTTTTATTGAACCTAAGTAGCAAAATGTAGGAGATCCTTTTTCTAACTGAATTGGTTGTGGCTTGCTATGTAATTAATCAGCCTACTCATTGTTGTCTTCTAAAGGGAATGTTTGTTAGAGGCTTGGGACAACCATAAAGTCACTTTATGCCTGTTGATAATCAGGAATAAGAGGAGGGAATTGTGCGCAGATGATGTTAATGGGCCTGAGGTGGTAAACTAGGTGAATGTTGCTTAAGTCTCGCCTACAGGCAGGCCTTTAGCTGTCTGTTGTCAGAGGAGCTAAGCAGTGGTGTAACAATAGCCCCTTGGTGCGGGGGGCACTGCGCTCCAGGGGCCCCCCTCTGGCACCGTATAGAGGCAGCGGCTGTGAGCTCCTAACTTGGTCCGGAGTGTGGGGGGTTTTATGCACTGTACAGGGGGACCCCTCAAGTTCCTTTACACCACTGTGTAGAGGCATCGTCTTACAGCTACTGACTGGGTCTAGAGTGGGGGTGGCTCTATGCACTGTGCAGGGGGGCCCCCTCAAGTTCCTTTACACCACTGTGTAGAGGCATCGGCTTAGAGCTCCTGACTGGGTCTAGAGTGGGGGCAGCGCTCTATGTATTGTGCATGGGGGTCCTCCTCAAGTTCCGTTACGCCACTGGAGCTATGGTGTACAATATCAATTCTCACAGTAGGTTTGGGTCAACCCACTGCTAGTAATTGGTCTGCTTTCATGCCACTTGTTTGCTTGCTTCTTATTCTTGTATTAGTCACTCAGCTGGAGCATAGCATTTTTATCATACTCTTGACTGTATAACCTGTATCTTTCCACTGCTTACATTCAAGGAACTACTTTTCAGGTCTGGCGGGACAGGACCGCTGTCTGCCGGGTCTATTGTTACCAATTCTTTACAGTATGGCGGCTGTGCAGTATTGATCATTTGGTATATCAGCCCACTTCCAATGGAGTGCTTGCATTGTATTGCAAGAGGGACTCTTTTACAACGCAAATGTGCACTGAATCATCACATATTTACTTGTTTACCTCATACACACGCTGTGTACTGAGATCCATTTGTATTTATGCACCGCAGCAGGCTTTTTTCAATGTTTTAGTCTGCGAGTCATACATACACTAACGCATTCATATATATTCACTATGTTTACACCAACTGGACTGTGCATGAATAAGAGGGTCCAGTCCATATGCTTAAAACAAAGAACCATTGGCTATGCCAATAGGTCTGGTATTGGTGTGGTAAAGCATGGAGACACAGGCATGGACAAATCTTGTTTGCATGTGGTAGCACATTAAAGTCAGACCCACTGGCGTTGTCAATGCTTGTTTCTTTTGCTTTCAACCCTCCAGGTGTTTTCTTACTTTGACCTCCCCTTCCTTGTGTGATGGTTCCTCCTTCACATCCATGTCTACCCCACCCCCCCAGCACTACCACCCCTCGCCACTCAGCTTTTTCATTATTTTCCTCTACCCCTCCTCTACTGATCCCTGCCCTTCAGGTTCCGTTTATTTGTATTAAATAAATCTATATATATAAAAACGAAAGTATGTCTGTTTGTCCTTTATGCATTACTACACCATTCATCCGATCGGCATGAAACTTTGGGAAGTTGTTGAGTACACTCCCGGGAAGGTTTCTGGCAAAATAAAATACAAAAAAAAGAAAAATGCGTTAAATATCGTCCCCCTGGTCCCCCAGGGCCCTCATAATCTTTCCAATACTAAACGTTTACAGTTTCCGGTGCGACTCGCTTTTGCAATGACCATCAACAAAGCACAAGGACAATCGCTGCAAGTGTGTGGACTAGATTTGGAGAATCCGTGCTTCTCACAGAAGAGTGGAGAAGCGTGGCTCAGTGGTTAGAGGCGGCAGACCCGGAAGCTGAGATTGGCCGTGGACCAGGGTTCGATTCCCCACCTCGGCGGGTCTCGGGCTCAAAATTCCACGGAGTCGACAATTCTCGCTCCGGTGCCTACTCGACTCACGGGGTCACACTCTGCGACTCTGGGTAATAGCTTGCTTAATCTCCACTACGGCCCCTCGCGGCGGGATGCCTGGCTTTCACCTTGTGGATACCTGGCCGGGGTATCTCACAGGGGAATACCAGGACGGGTTCCCTAAGCAAGCGCCTTGAGACCTCTGGGTTAAAGCGCGCTATATAAATCGAAGCACATTTACATTTACATGGACAACTGTATGTGGCCAGCTCACGCGTCAGAAAACCTTCTGATTTATTTGTGTACGCACCAGACGGAAAAACAAAAAATACCGTGTATCCATAAGCACTCGAATGAATAAACAGAATTGAAACAACACGTTAAAATGTTTTCCATATTAAAATGAATAGGTTTCAATAAAAATGACACAATGTAAATTAAATGTTATCATAACAAGTTTCCTTAAATTTCCTTTCTTCTACATGAAACAGTAGTTTCTGCATCTTGACATACGCAAGCGTGGGCATCAAGTCACAAGCGCATAAGTCATCACGATGGAGCCAACAGCCAAAATGACCGCTGCATCATGAAGTATGAGCATGCATGCATGGTGACACCTGCATGAGTATACTTGGGGCTTTTTAGCAATGCTGCTTAGCCTTTGCAATATAACATATTTTTTTCATTTTTGCCGGTGGTCAACAGCATTGACAAAAAAACCTTGGTAAAGCCAAAAGGCAATCTCATTGGCTCCTTATGCATGTTCTACAACAGGAACAGCATCATCCATATATTCCACACAGGGTGCAAGTCTAATTCCATCATGGTCTAGATACTTTTTTTTATTTTGTTTGTGCAAAATAATGTTTTCATGACAGTGTTTTAAAAGCAGCAGTGAGCTCAAGATGACACTCAGAGTTTTGATAAATTCCATACATTTTTTAAATCTCTTTTTAAGGTCTTATTTTTGAATCTTACGTTCCTCCTAGTGAGACACTTACATGATCCGCATCGATTAATCAATACTGCTCTACATTGCTGTTTCTTGTTGGAAAGAAGTGTTTATAGTAACATAACATGCCACATATGTGTACATATGTTTAACCAAGCTAAAATGGGCGAGGGAAGAGGGGAATAAAAAAGAGAAGGAATATTCTTTTCTTGTACACTTTCCATGATGCTCCTGTATCACTTCAGCTCTCACCTTATGCATGGTTTGCTGATATTTGGGACATCCCAGGAAAAGTTTGCTCTGGGACAAAAATGCAGCAAATATTTCTATGCATCAGACAGTCCTTTGGACTGGATGATGAAAGGGTGTCCCAG
This sequence comes from Lissotriton vulgaris, assembly GCF_964263255.1. Classification (NCBI taxonomy): domain Eukaryota; kingdom Metazoa; phylum Chordata; class Amphibia; order Caudata; family Salamandridae; genus Lissotriton; species Lissotriton vulgaris. The sequence goes on from NW_028244346.1 coordinate 123,141, forward strand.
GTCAAACTTGAGATCCCTGTAGAGCCCCTGCATGCCAGTGGAGTGGGCCATCACCAGACAGGCCCCTGTACCCGAGCATAAGGCTATTGTTGAGACAGGGTCTTTTGACCCATTTAGGCCAGGATAAGATGTTTTTGTTTAACGTTTGAGAGATTCCTAACATTCTGTACCAGCATGGGATACTCCCTAGGCGATTGGGTGTGAGTGCTGGGTCTTTGAAGCTATCACCAATGGCGATTCAAGGATTTAAAGGGCCCCTAACCCTTCATAGAGAAACACGGACCATACACAGGCCAAGCCCTTTGGAAGGGTACTACCATGGCCACTGTTTCATAAGAAGGAAGGTGTGGCGCAGCGGGTGGAGAGGTGAGGCGCAGTGGCCAGGGCGTCTGACGCCGGTCTGTCGTCCCTTTTACTCTATATACCCCTTTCCCTCGCACCTGCCGCTCTTTTCCTTACACATTCTGCAGTTGTCTCCTCTGCTTTAGTCTTGTCTCTCTTTATTCTTAATACTGGCAGTCTTTATCTCACTCTTCTTCATGCTTTGTTCTGCTTCTCTTCCTTCTTCACCTTCCCTTCAACAATTGATCTGTTTCTCTCCCGTGTTGGTTCTATCTTCTGTCTACTGATAATAGCTATCACAGCGCTATGAAGTGATCAAAAGGCGACTCAAAGTGCAGCACAGATCTATCTCATGAATGAATGTCCCTTGCTCACCTCAGCCAGTGGCCGCTGTCTTCTCCTACATCACCCGTCTTCATCTCTGTGGGCCATGTGACTTTCGCCTCCCAAGGTATCCTAAGAACGGCACCCACATGGTCCTACTGCCATCTCCCAACCCGCGCAGTCTCCATTACTTGTTGATCCTCTCGCTCATGAACGACCCTACTGCCTGACAGTGTTCTACTATTACATTTAAGAATCACTGCCTCTTGGTGATATTTTATCCACTGCCCGTTGGTGATATTTTATCCACTGACTCTTAGTGATATTTTATCCACTGCCCATTGGTGATATTTTAACCACTGACTCTTTGTGATATTTATCCACTGCCCATAGGTGATATTTTATCCACTGACTCTTGGTCAAATTGTATCCACTGACTCTTGGTGATATTGTATCCACTGACTCTTGGTGATATTGTATCCAGTGCCTCTAGGTGACATTTTATCCACTGACTCTTGGTGACATTTTATCCACTGACTCTTGGTGATATTTTATCCACTGACTCATGGTGATATTTTATCCTCTGACTCTTGGTCAAATTGTATCCACTGACTCTTGGTGATATTGTATCCACTGCCTCTAGATGATATTTTTGCCACTGCCCATTGGTGATATTTTATCCACTGCCTCTAGATGATATTTTTGCCACTGCCCATTGGTGATATTGTATCCACTGCCTCTGGATTATATTTGATCCACTGCCTCAAGGTGACATTTTATCCACTGAGTCTTGGTGATATTGTATCCACTGCCTCTGGATTATATTTGATCCACTGCCTCAAGGTGACATTTTATCCACTGAGTCTTGGTGATATTGTATCCACTGCCTCTAGGTGACATTTTATCCACTGACTCTTGGTGACATTTTATCCACTGACTCTTGGTGATATTTTATCCACTGACTCGTGGTGATATTTTATCCGCTGACTCTTGGTCAAATTGTATCCACTGACTCTTGGTGATATTGTATCCACTGCCTCTAGATGATATTTTTTCCACTGCCCATTGGTGATATTTTATCCACTGCCTCTAGATGATATTTCATTCACTGAGTCTTGGTGATATTGTATCCACTGCCTCTAGATTATATGTTATCCACTGCCTCAAGGTGACATTTTATCCACTGAGTCTTGGTGATATTGTATCCACTGCCTCTAGGTGACATTTTATTCACTGACTCTTGGTGATATTTTATCCACTGACTCTTGGTGATATTTTATCCGCTGACTCTTGGTCAAATTGTATCCACTGACTCTTGGTGATATTGTATACACTGCCTCTAGATTATATTTTTTCCACTGCCCATTGGTGATATTTTATCCACTGCCTCTAGGTGACATTTCATCCACCGAGTCTTGGTGATATTGTATCCACTGCCTCTAGGTGATATTTTATCCACTGTCCATCTGTGATATTTTATCCACTACCTCCAGATGGTATTTCATCCACTGACTCTTGGTGATATTGTATCCACTGCCTCTAGATTATATTTTATCCACTGCCTCTAGGTGAGATCCCATGCTAATTGGTGATATTTTATCCACTGCCCATTGGTGATATTGTATCCTCTGCCTCTTGGTGATATTTTATCCACTGGCTCTTGGTGATATTTTATCCACTGGCTCTAGGTGATATTTTATCCACTGACTCTTGGTGATATTTTATCCACTGCCTCTTGGTGATATTTTATCCAATGCCTCTAGGTGATATGTTATCCACTGCCTCTTGGTGATATTTTATCCACTGCCTCTTGGTGATATTTTATCCAATGCCTCTAGGTGATATTTTATCCAATGCCTCTAGGCGATATGTTATCCACTGCCTCTTGGTGATATTTTATCCACTGGCTCTTGGTGATATTTATCCATTGCCTCTAGGTGATATTTTATCCACTGCCTCTAGGTGATATTTTATCCACTGGCTCTTGGTGATATTTTATCCACTGGCTCATGGTGATATTTTATCCACTGGCTCTTGGTGATTGATATTTCATCCACTCGCTCTAGGTGATATCTTATCCACTGCCCAGTGGTGATATTTTATCCACTGCCTCTTGGTGATATTTTATCCAATGCCTCTAGGTGATATGTTATCCACTGCCTCTTGGTGATATTTTATCCACTGGCTCTTGGTGATATTTTATCCACTGGCTCATGGTGATATTTTATCCACTGGCTCTTGGTGATATTTTATCCACTGGCTCTAGGTGATATCGTATCCACTGCCCAGTGGTGATATTCCCTCCTGCTTCAGACTGTCCTACCATCTTCAAGCTGATGACTCCCTGATCTGTTTCTATGTGTGCAGGGTCAGCTCACCCCTCAAATCATAGACTCTGAGAAACTCATGGCAATTCAGCCTCTCAGGGCCCCTCGCTCCCTGATGCTGGACTCTTCATAGACTGAGACGCTCTACCATCCAGCCGTCGAGCCAAGGTCCTCTCGTCCCCTCTGCTTCCTCCGGACACCCTTCCCTTCTGCCGGAACCCAGGGGTGAGTTTGGAAGGAACCATCCGTCACTGCCACCAGGTCCCAGACACTCTCTAATAAAAGACTGCAATCACCTCCTCCTTTAGCAGCAAGGCGCGTGCTGCGTAAAAATGACCCCACCGCCAGGTTCTTCACTTCAGAGGTATTAGTTACTCCCATCACGGGGGGGGGGGGGAGGATGGTCGATTTTACCAGTGCAGTGTCCTTATCTGTGAGGCAGCCTCCTTGGAGAGTCACGCTGCAAGGAACAGATAGAACTTATAACTCGTCTCCCTGGAAAGTCATATTTGCAGCTTGGCTGTTTATAGATGGCCCATACCAGCTCCTCCTGTTAATGCAGGGCTCGAGTCGGGGTCGAACGCGGGTGGACGGCGTCCCCCCACTTATTTTACCTGGTGGACGCCGTCCCCCCTACCAAACAGCTGGACTTCACTCTTTGACCTCTCTTGGACGAGATCGGAGCGCACCGTTCACGACGTCACTTCCTGTCGTGACGTCACTTCCGGTGACACCGTCCCCCCCAATTCTCTTTTTAGGACTCGTGCCCTGTGTTAATGTAAATGATTTTAACAGGGCCGTGGCTTCGGGGAGAGGGGGTTGGGGTCTTACACCCCCCCCCTATAAATGTATTATCTAGAATGTAGTTGGGTACCGGTGCTTTCAGATGGGTATGGTGAGGTGTCTGTCGGATTTCATCTGGATTAACATACATGCACACACATGCGCTCTCTCTCTCGTCCCGGTTTTGAAGGTCTTAACAAATATTGCTCATTTTGCAAAATAGTGTGTTTTAAATACCACTAACAACCTGCACTCGCCTCCCTCTCCCCCGCCTCTTAAGCCCCTTTCATGCCCTGATTCTCATATAATATATTTGAATATGACATGCCAGGAAATATGAAGCTAGCCCCCCCCCCCCCCCCAATCTTACCAACTAAGCTACGCCCAAGGATTTTAGTCCTACACTTCACAAACAGGGGCCCGTGACTTACATTTTCTGCATCCCATTTTGAACCACAATGCACAGTTACAGGATGATTAAGTGATAAGTATCCCTTTTGCAAGAAACATAAGCAGGTGTTTACTCAGTGCCTAGAAATATGTGCAATAAGAAGACACACTTTCAGAAATGAACCATGTGTCGTGCATACCAAAAGTGTGTATGTGCCACACTTGCTGCTGAGGTCCAAGGTATACTGTGCCTTGCATCAGCAGTGTGCATTACACACAACTCCTTGCAGCATCATGCACACCGCTCAGTGCCAAGCCATGTGGTTGGCTAAGCCCATATAATGTGCATAATGTGCAAACATGCCTCAAAACATAACAGCCACCCACAGCCGAGCCATGGACAAGCGTACACCTGATGAGAATGAACAAAGCACATTAGTCTTGGGCATACACATAAAGCTCCACAGTCATCCATGAAATAATCTAGGAGATCATTCTGCAATATTATTCAACAGTACACTAGTGTGCAATACCATCATCAGCCATTTTCCAAGACAAATTATATCTAAACAACCAGAAAAAACAACCAAATACAATATCTACAGACCATTCTGACTCCACCGAACATAACCCAAGAACTATAAAGCGTGCACAGATTTCGAAAGTGCTGTGGGATCGTACAAATGGCAATGAAGCATTATACACATGTGCATAACATACCACCATGTCTGCTAGCTCCCTCCATGCCTTGCTGCCAGGAGACACCCTACTCAAGGTATGTCAGAAAGGAGAGTCCCCTGGCCTATCTCCCATCACTGACCCAGGAGGCGGGGAAGATTGATTGCAAGGTGCTCGTCACTCTGGTTGGTGCACTGGATGTTAGGGCACCTCCCCTGATTTAAACTGCACTGGGTTAGAGTCACTCCTCTCTAGTAGCATTTTGAGCCAGGTTGTGCCTACTTTCTCAGCAGAGACTGGTGTGAAGCGTCTATGGCTGGACCACGTAGTTGCCAGCTTTCTGCTGTGGGTATCTTACCCAATGTACCTCACAACCTTGTCATTAGACGTGTGCGGTGCGTTAAGCCACCAACACATCCTAAGTCACCCACCAGCAGCCATCTTGTGCCAGAGCTATCTGCACACTGCCCTAACGAGGACGTGTCTGCTTGTCCGATACCTCTGAGAAGGTGAGCCGACAGGTCTGGCTCTTGGGGCCTCTGGCTCATCCCTGAGGAGCGGGAGCTGTGTTGCTCGACTACCACTACCATAGGTCATCCAAGGCAGCTTAGCCATATGGACTAGTCCTGGTTGACTGTGTCACTGTCATGACCAATATAACTGCAGTCCAATCCATGGCAGAAATGGCGGGCATTGCTCCAACCAGAAGAATGACCTTGTCAATCCGGTGACCTCCATGGAAGGACAGGCCAGGATGTGGAACAAGGCTCTCATCCAGGGCTTTAAATGGGATACAAAACTGGGGGGAGGAGGCTCTCAAAGTGGCGTGGCTGATGTAGCTAAGAGCGCGTGGCTTACAAACACGTAAGCTAAAAACCTGTGCTTATCATTGCGTGCTGCACGACTGGTATTTTGCTGCTTCTGTCATTGCGTACAGATATATAATACAACAAGTAACATTTCGCTGACAACAAGCCTGGACTATTGGCTTTGTCAATGGTTGTTAGTTGCATAAGGTAAATAAGCAACAACTATAGCTTCCTTGTATATACATTAAAAATGCTTCAGTTCTGAAGTGATGAGACTTTTAAATGAACTATAATGAGTCTCCTTGGAGGTACATCAAAGGCACTGAAGAGTGGGACTGGTGCAGAATTAAGATTTTTTTTTCACCCTGAGGGTGTGGGGGAAATGGAGAGTCCGATAGGGACCCCTCTCAGCACCTGCTTTTAAGAACTGACTGTGCTGAGCACCGGCAGGACCCGGCTCACTTAAAGCTCTGCCTCTTCTCAACCACACCTACTCGTGTTAATGTCTTTGTGGATCAGGCCCATAGTGTGCAAGGGGCATTGACTGCTGTGATTGTAGAACAGAAATTACGCACATCTGCTCCAGACACATGCCCTATACAAGCGCCTCAGGAGAGGACTCTCTTCGAATGGGAGCGCATACTGTTTTTACCAGAGAAATGATTTAAAAACCCGAATTGCTTTACTAGCTACAACTGGTGGACACTGTCCCATCAGGGTGTGTTTTTATAGCGTGACGCACTTCCGTTGTGAGGGCCGCATGAAGATTCTGGACAGACCCTATGGGGCATATTAGCAAGGGCAATATCGCCGCTTTAGCTGGACTTTTTCCTGCTAAAGCGGTAATATTTTTAGCAAGCTGTCGCTAACAGCAGTTAGCGACAACTTTTAGGCGATAGCTACAGGTTTGGGCCCGCTTTGCATGTCAGCGATATTTATCGCTAATGACATGCAAAGTGGGCGTACCCAAACTGTTAGCATCTGAAAACAGTCGCTAATACAGCTATCGCCTATTAGCAAGGCAGGCAAATCTATAAAGAAAATCGTGCTATGCGCGACTATCGCTATAAACTAACGCCTGCTAAAAAGTTGATTTACCTGTGTAGTCAATGGGGGGTGGATTATCAGATTAGCCCGCACTGGCGTTAATGCGAGAATATCGCTGGATTGCCAGCGATATTCTCGCATTTCGCCACTATCGCTGGATATTTTAGCACAATAGAAAAAACATTGCTAACAGCATGTTTTCTCTGCTAAAATATCCAGCGATATGCAGCGATAAAAAAAATTTGCTAACTACGTTTAGCGATAAATATCGCTATTTCTTGCTAATAGGCCCCTATGTGCGCACTTCTCCTTATCGTTATGGCGTGCAGTACTTTGATTTTCTAAGGGTAGCGACTTCGCAGCTAAATATGTATTTATTTTGCAATTTTTACACAGTACGGACTGGAACAGGAAGGGCGAGAGCGCGCTTTACAAAAAGAAGAGTACACATCATTTAAATACAGAGAGAAACTCATAAATGTTCGTTCTAACGATGGCTTATCTGTCACAAACTTCCAGTCACTTTCACAAATACTACGATTACTGCCCGTAGATGTCCTCACGAAATCGTGAATTTAAGCAACTTTTTAAAGTTGTTGGGAAATAAAAAATATATATATCGTCAAAGTACATTCAGTTTCAAACTCAGGAGAAAATGAATTGAGCAAATAAAATTTGCTCACAAAAACGTCACAGCCATTTTCAGCGCCAATAACCACTGGTCAGTAAATACAGTTATCTACAACAACAAAAAACACACAAGGCCTAGACATAGGAAAAGAATGAAACTCTGCGAACCGAAGGCAGCCCCAATAATTGTGGTCTATGCAAAACATAAGTTGCATAATAAATACCAGGCCCAACCATATTTCTCTGTTCTTTGGGGCTCTTTATGGTGTGATAAAGCAACAGGAGGAATGACAGGTGTGAGGCAATAAGAGACAGGCCATGGGGAGGACAATACAATATGTTATATGGATGCATATTATAATAGGGCCCTACAATATAACAGTACATAAGGCTAGTGAGCACTAAAGTGATAGTAAACATTTTATAATAAACAATAAGATAACAGTGGTGAGCCGATGTGCCCTGGGTAAAGCCCTGAGCAAGGTGCATGCCGGGACACATCCTAGCATGGGGTCTGATTGCTTCAAACAGAGATGCATTCTGGGTTGGCCCCACCTGGGAGTGTCCCTGCCCAGCCTGGCACTCATCGAACACTCTGTGGGTGTGCGAGTGACGCTGTCGGAATGGCAACGAGCTGCCCTCGCCAGCCCCTGTGGAAACATGAGCAGGCGGCCCCGCGCCACCCCTGCATTGCATTGGCACACAGCGTGGCCTGTCGCTCTCAGGGCTGCGAGCATACATGTGCCCCCAGCACCCGGGCAGGAGATGCCCGCCTGGCCCCTGGACACTGTCTGCCAGCATCGAAGCCAGCCTTTCCCCCCAGCCCTCCGCCCAGACCCTTCAACCCAGTGGTACTCAGCATCTTTTACAGTGGCCCAAGCCCCACCCTCTCTCTTGCATTGCCTAATGCCCCTTAACCCTACCTGGCTCTGCCTATATTTTGCATCATTTATGGCTCCTTACCGCCTCCCCTGCCGCTTGCATTGCCTCTGACTCTTGCCCCTGTGCCTCCTACCCCTGCCCCAATCCCGTGCATTACACAGGGTTCGTTACAGTAGCTCTGGCCCCCTGCACCCCACTTACCTCTCGCATTACCCTTTACCTATCCGTCTCACTCTTGCCCCACCTGTCTGTTTCATCACCTCCAACCCCTGCTCCTGTCCATCTCACTGCCCCATCCCTGCCCCTTGGTTTACTCCTTGCTCCTGCCCCGGGGTCTCTCTTTGTCCCTGGCCCATCTCTTGGACACCTTTGCATTAACTCCTAGTCACTGTCCATATATTGCACTATTCCAGGGCCTCGCCCCTAGAGTCACCCCAGATCTTACATTGGCTGCCCCTCTTCCTGTATCTCTTCACTCCAGTCCCCGGATCCCCAGCTCCACTGCCCCTGGGGTTCCCTCTCTCTCCATCTTCCTCCCCCCCCTCTCTCTTTTCTCTGTGCCCTCTGCTCTGCACCCCCTCTCTGCACTCTTTACAGCTCCTGATGGATTCCCTTGTGCTTCCTGACTGCAACACCTGTATCCCCCCTTGCTCCCCTCGTTCCCCTCCACCTCCTCCTTCCTTCCCATGTGGGTTCAGTTTGCCCCAGCACACCTTTATTTTCCCTGTGCTCTCCCTGTCTGACCCCTCTGTACCTTCTATATGCCCCAGTAACACTCGTTTGGGCCCTGTTTACCCTATTTGCTCCCATCTACTTATTTTTGCCTTTGGTAGCTCAGCTGTCCTCACCCTGTATCTCCAGTGTGAGTCATGTGCCTCACTTGTCCATATACCTCCCCATTTACCCCTTGTACCTCCTGTTCGTATCCCCACATACTGCTAGATTGCTCCCCCTGTATCTCCAGTGTGAGTCATCTGCTTCCTTTGTCCATGTACAACCTGCTCTCTCTCCATATACCTCCCTTGTGCACTCCCGGTGCCTCTTCCACACCTTGTATCCCCTGTTTACGACACCCCCATACTGCTCCCCTTGTATCTCCAGTGTAAGCCGTGTGCTTGTCCTACATACCACCTGTTTGCTTTCCACATAGATCCTGTGGGCACCCCTTGTACCCCATTTACCCCCTGTTTGCTTCACCTCCATGGTACTGATTTCTCCTCTCTGCCTCCTGATGGCACCCCCTGTACCTCATTTGTCACCTGTGCCTCCCATCTCTATCTATTGTTCACACAGGCCGCAGGTTCTAAAAGCTCTTGGGGCCTGGGCCCCCTCAGTAATGTGAGGCGGGGGGCCCAGGGCCTGACCAGCACCTTTCACCCTTCACCCTGGCTGAAGGAGGCAGTAGTGTGAGCAGAGGAGGGTGAGGCGGTGTCACAAGGCAGGGAGGCAGCAGTGTGAGCAGAGGAGGGTGAGGGAGGCAGCAGTGTGAGCAGAGGAGGTTGAGGGAGGCAGCAGTGTGAGCAGAGGAGGGTGAGGCAGGGAGGCTGCAGTGTAAGCAGAGGAGGGTGAGGCGGTGTCACAAGGCAGGGAGGCAGCAGTGTGAGCAGAGGAGGCAGGGAGGCAGCAGTGTGAGCAGAGGAGGGTGAGGCGGTGTCACAAAGCAGGGAGGCAACAGTGTGAGCAGAGGAGGCTGAGGGAGGCAGCAGTGTGAGCAGAGGAGGGCGAAGCGGTGTCACGAGGCAGGGAGGCAGCAGTGTGAGCAGAGGAGGCTGAGGGAGACAGCAGTGTGAGCAGAGGAGGGTGAGGTGGTGTCACAAGGCAGGGAGGCAGCAGTGTGAGCAGAGGAGGCTGAGGGAGGCAGCAGTGTGAGCAGAGGAGGGTGAGGCGGTGTCACAAGGCAGGGAGGCAACAGTGTGAGCAGAGGAGGGTGAGGCGGTGTCACTAGGCTGGGAGGAAACAGTGTGAGCAGAGGAGGGTGAGGCGGTGTCACAAGGCAGGGAGGCAGCAGTGTGAGCAGAGGAGGGTGAGGCGGTGTCACAAAGCAGGGAGGCAACAGTGTGAGCAGAGGAGGGTGAGGCAGAGAGGCAGCAGTGTGAGCAGAGGAGGCTGAGGGAGGCAGCAGTGTGAGCAGAGGAGGGCGAAGCGGTGTCACGAGGCAGGGAGGCAGCAGTGTGAGCAGAGGAGGGTGAGGCGGTGTCACAAGGCAGGGAGGCAACAGTGTGAGCAGAGGAGGGTGAGGCGGTGTCACTAGGCTGGGAGGAAACAGTGTGAGCAGAGGAGGGTGAGGCGGTGTCACAAGGCAGGGAGGCAGCAGTGTGAGCAGAGGAGGGTGAGGCGGTGTCACAAAGCAGGGAGGCAACAGTGTGAGCAGAGGAGGGTGACGCAGAGAGGCAGCAGTGTGAGCAGAGGAGGCTGAGGGAGGCAGCAGTGTGAGCAGAGGAGGGCGAAGCGGTGTCACGAGGCAGGGAGGCAGCAGTGTGAGCAGAGGAGGCTGAGGGAGGCAGCAGTGTGAGCAGAGGAGGGTGAGGTGGTGTCACAAGGCAGGGAGGCAGCAGTGTGAGCAGAGGAGGCTGAGGGAGGCAGCAGTGTGAGCAGAGGAGGGTGAGGCGGTGTTACAAGGCAGGGAGGCAACAGTGTGAGCAGAGGAGGGTGAGGCGGTGTCACTAGGCTGGGAGGCAACAGTGTGAGCAGAGGAGGGTGAGGCGGTGTCACTAGGCTGGGAGGCAGCAGTGTGAGCAGAGGAGGGTGCGGCAGGGAGGCAGCAGTGTGAGCAGAGGAGGGTGAGGGAGGCAGCAGTGTGAGCAGAGGAGGGTGAGGCGGTGACACTGCAAAAGGGCGGCAGCAGTGTGAGCAGAGGAGGCTGAGGCAGGGAGGCTGCAGTGTGAGCAGAGGAGGGTGAGGGAGGCAGCAGTGTGAGCAGAGGAGGGTGAGGCAGGGAGGCAGCAGTGTGAGCAGATTGGCTGAGGCAGGGAGGCTGCTGTGTGAGCAGAGGAGGGTGAGGGAGGCAACAGTGTGAGCAGAGGAGGCTGAGGCAGGGAGGCAGCAGTGTGAGCAGAGGAGGCTGAGGCAGGGAGGCTGCAGTGTGAGCAAAGGAGACTGAGGCAGGGAGGCTGCAGCTCGCTGTACTGCACAGTGTTCATTTCCTATGGACCTGGGGTTAGAGGTGGCAGCATCTCTGAAGGAGGCTGCAGGGAGTCTGGGACAGGCAGGGCCCCTCTTCCTTCACAGAGTGTTATTACCAAAGCGTCGCCACATTGCAGGCTGACCTTTCTTTCACTCACTGGAGAACGGCCTCGTTTCCAAGTTCCGCCTGAGGTGACCTCCCCTTCGTTTGGAATGCTTGCCTTTTTGTCATCACGCAATGGGTGAACTACCCTCTGACATACCTGTGAACTGATTTACAATGGCTAAAATAAATTCGAGGTGTTCTTTTCGCATTTCTATTTGTGGCTGTTGTTTTTGTACAGCACTCACACAGGAAAGAGGCTGCTTCAATGCACTAATAAACACTTTACCGGATCCAACACCTCTCAGTATTTATAAACCTGCACTCATGTCTCACGGCTTCCTTTCCATAATGTACCATAAATAAGTGCATTGTCATGATGTATCATTATTGATAATCATGTTTTGAATGCCTAACATAATTGTTATCAGCTGTGCTGGGCTTCTTAAAGCAATCCCTGCACACCTTTGTGTTTCCCAACAACGTGCGCATTATTCAATAATTATACATGCGTGCATTTTTTAATGTATGGTTATGTATTGCCTCATAATTTGCTGCTTTGCAGTAAAAGGTAGATGAACACGAATAACATACATTGTAATGTAAATCATATCATTCTGTCTATGTGATAGCACTGTAGTTTGGACCTCAGCTACGGCTGGCAAGGAGGCTATGAGCTGGTGTGTCACGCGCAGACATATTGTCTATGTTAATTAGATCTCCATTTATTTTTACAGTTTTTGCAGCATGAACCTGACCCAATTGCATTGAAGCTCTTTCCAGCAAAGTCAAACTCTGTCCTGCACTTTAAAAAAAAACATTTTTAGGCACAGTAAGGTTAGAGGATTTGTCCAGAATCACAGGATGTTAAGCTGAGGCCGGGATTTGAACCCGGTTCTCTATGTTCGAATGTGGCCACTAAGCCACATCTTTTTCTCAATGACTTGTTCCCTAATTTCTGGGGTCGAGGGGTTCAGCTTGGGTGGCCAGATTTGCTTGATTGGCACTAAACAAATGTAATAAACAGGGGACTTAGCGGTAGCCTACGACATACCTCATTGGCTGGTCTTTTCCATGAACCATGGCACTCATGAGTGTGGGAGGCCAGGCTGGGCCTCTCGCCATGCACACATGACCGGCTGGGCCCCACCAATAATTTAGTGACCCGGCTCGGTTTCACCAGTAGCCCATGTTTGCTCTCAATTGTATGTGTAGTTTCCACTGTACCTCTTGTTGCTTCCAGTAACTCCGGTTTGCTGCTCGCCTGCGTCTTGTTTCCTTCTGTACCCCATGTTGCCTTTCTCTTGACTTGCTGTGTGCCCTCACTGTACCCCCTAACCACCTTAAAAATAGGAGCCACCACGCCCACGTCTATGTAGCTCCCTCATGATTCCCCTGCAGCCTCAAAGCACTTCCCCTTTAGCCTGTTAGACCCCTGCTCTCTTCTGTCTCCGCCACCTCCATGTTTTAACCCCTCCAGTGCTGTGTTACCCTTTAGTCGCAGGCCATCTGCCCCCACCTTATATTTGTTTCTCCCTGCTATTGCCTCCACATCCCCCCCCCCCACCCTCGCATTTGAGGGCTCAAAAATACCCGCCCCTCGTGACTCTATAACCTATGGGGGTCTGAACCCTCCGATTTTGCCCCGATTGTCCTGCCCTCTCACCTATCGACCACGTACCCCCTGCACCTCCAGCACACATGGTTGGTTCATTTGTGACTATGCCCCCCCCATCGCCTATACAGACTCCGCCTCTTACCCCCTGGATCTGTAGAATGAATGCTTTCTGTGTTTTCTGCCAATGTCCCTGCCCTCACCTGTAAGGCCCATCATGCCCCTTAGTGACAAGCACCTAAGGAGCACATGCGTTCTATATTTACTGCCTATGTGCCACCGTCGCCTGTAAGTCTCTGCCCATTAGCCCCAGCACCTATAGAACACATGTCATCTGTTTTTACTACCACTCCCGTTCACCGTGCCTTCTGTTCTCTTCACCAGTATTGATACCTGCCCCTGCATGTTTAACATTTGCCTTCACACTTAAAGAACACGTGTCTCCTAGAATGACCCTCTTTCACATGTAGAAACATGTCACATGGAGTACCTGCCCCTTATGTTTACTGCACCTCCCGTTCACCGTGCCTTCTGTTCTCTTCACCTGTATGGATACCTGCCGTCTGCATGCCTTTCCTTTGCCTTCACACCTGAAATACACATTGTCCCCTAGAATTCCCCTATTTCACCTGTAGAAACATGTCCTCTGGAGTACCTGCCCCCTGTGTTTTCTGCCCGTCCAGTTTCACCTTGCCTTCTGTTCTCTTCACCTGTATGGATACGCGCCCTTGCATGTCTTACATTTGCCTTCACACTTAAAGAACACGTGTCCCCTAGAATATCACCCTTTCACCTGTAGAAACATGTCCTCTGGAGTACCTGCCCCCGTGTTTACTGCCCGTCCAGTTTCACCGTGCCTTCTGTTCTCTTCACCTGTATGGATACCTGCCGTCTGCATGCCTTTGCCTTCACACCTGAAATACACATTGTCCCCTATAATTCCCCTATTTCACCTGTAGAAACATGTCCTCTGGAGTACCTGCCCCCTGTGTTTACTGCATGTCCAGTTTCACCGTGCCTTCTGTTCTCTTCACCTGCATGGATACCTGCCGTCTGCATGCCTTCCCTTTGCCTTCACACCTGAAATGCACATTATCCCCTAGAATGTCCCCCTTTCACCTGTAGAAACATGTCCTCTGGAGTACCTGCCCCCTGTGTTTTCTGCCCGTCCAGTTTCACCTTGCCTTCTGTTCTCTTCACCTGTATGGATACGCGCCCTTGCATGTCTTACATTTGCCTTCACACTTAAAGAACACGTGTCCCCTAGAATATCACCCTTTCACCTGTAGAAACATGTCCTCTGGAGTACCTGGCCCCGTGTTTACTGCCCGTCCAGTTTCACCGTGCCTTCTGTTCTCTTCACCTGTATGGATACCTGCCGTCTGCATGCCTTTGCCTTCACACCTGAAATACACATTGTCCCCTATAATTCCCCTATTTCACCTGTAGAAACATGTCCTCTGGAGTACCTGCCCCCTGTGTTTACTGCATGTCCAGTTTCACCGTGCCTTCTGTTCTCTTCACCTGCATGGATACCTGCCGTCTGCATGCCTTCCCTTTGCCTTCACACCTGAAATGCACATTGTCCCCTAGAATGTCCCCCTTTCACCTGTAGAAACATGTCCTCTGGAGTACCTGCCCCCTGTGTTTACTGCCCCTCCTGTTCACCGGTAGAACATGATTCCTCTTTATTGTCTACATTCTGTTCCCTTCACCTGTATGGATACCTCCCCTCTCAACGTCTCAACTTTACCTTCGCACCAGAAGAACATCATGTCCCCTAGAATTTCCCCTTTCACCTTAAAAACATGCCCTGTGAACTGCGTCTCCTGGTTTACTGCCCTTCAATTCACCTGTAGAACGCGGTTCCTCTGTATTTGCCTTCAGTGTAGCATGCCTGCCCTCTGTATTTCTTACCCCGTGCCGTGACCTGACAACGCACCTGTCCCACATATGTGCCTCACATGGCCTGTAGAGACAAGCCATTTGTGTCACCTATTTCCTGCCCCCATCCCCCCTCCCCTTAAGTCCCGTGCCCCCTGTATTTACTCCCCTCCCGCTCACCGGTAGAAGACTTCGCCCCTGTTATTTGCAGCAATTACCCACCCCATGCCCCACCTTCACCTGTACAGCGCCGTCCCCTGCAGGGTTCTCCGCCCCCTTCACGTGTAGAACATTGGGTTTTGTACGTGCTCCCACGTCCCTTCACCTGTAGAACATCGGGTTCTGTACGTGCTCCCACGTTCCTTCACCTGTAGAATATCGCGTTATGTACGTGCTCCCACGTCCCTTCACCTGTAGAACATCGGGTTCTGTACGTGCTCCCACTTCCCTTTACCTGTAGAACATCGGGTTCTGTACGTGCTCCCACGTCCCTTCACCGGTAGAACATCGGGTTCTGTACGTGCTCCCACTTCCCTTCACCTGTAGAACATCGGGTTCTGTACGTGCTCCCACGTCCCTTCACCTGTAGAACATCGGGTTCTGAACGTGCTCCCACGTCCCTTCACCTGTAGAACACCGGGCTCTGTACGTGCTCACACATCCCTTCACCTGTAGGACTAGGACACCTGTCTCGTACTTGGCGCGCCTGTCCCTCACCTGACGCAGACCTGCCTCTCACGTTTGCCCCCACCCCCTCACATGGTTTGCTCCACAGGCTCGTGCCCCCCGTCTCACCTGTAAGACACCTGCTTCCTGAACGTCAGGCTGCGCAGCTTCTCCTCCAGGCTTTCCTCCTTATCCTTGTGTGCGGGCTCCGGCGAGGTGGCAGCTGCGGCCCCCGGGGGTCCACTCTCGGCCCCGCCCTGCACCCGCTCCCCGGGGGGGTTCATGGCGGCGGGGAGGGGGTTCTGCCCCGGGGGAACCCGAGGCTGGGAGCGGGGAGAGCGGCTGCCGGAGGAGGCTGCGGCAGCATCCATGCAGCGGGGCATTGTGGGAAACTCTTCTCCAACCAATGGAAGGAGAGCCGCCTGGGAGAACAGCCCCTCCCCAGAACCCTCCTCCCTCGGCATCTACTCCCAGCCTACTCCACACTCCTTACTCTACCCCAAGCTGCACGCCCGGGCATCGCTTTCACTCCTCCCTCACTATAACCTGCCCTCCTCCAAATAAAGCACCCCCTTCCCTCTCAACCTGCCCGCTCTGCGCTTCATCGCTCACTGCTAACCTCGCCCCCACCCTCAGCAACAGCTGCCAGTCCACCTGATCATACCCAGGGCCCCCAGCTTACAACCTCCTGCCCTCCATATTCGCCCCCTCTGCTCTGCCCGCACCATCCTCGCCCTCATCTGCCAGTGTCCACGACTATCTTCCAGCTTACACATCCTCTGCCAGTTTACCCCCAATGCCCCCTCCCCAGCCGCATTCTGTGCTGCCTGGCACGCGCCCTCCTCCCTCACACCCTCTGCTCTTCCAACATCAAAATCCTCCACTCCGTCGTTTACCACCCCCCCCCCCCAGGACCCCTGCGACCAACACCCTCTGCCCACCGCCTCGTATCCCAGCAGGAGTCAGAAATAAGAGAGCCCAATCCCCACCTGCACATTGTTGTGATCGAAAGCAGACAACAAAGTTACACCAGGACAAATTCAGCATTTTTTTTAGTGAGGCCCAACTTCTTGGCAAGGTGGACGGCATCCACCCTGTGAACGAAGTGGGGGGACGACGTCCACCAGTGTGGACCCCCGACTCGTGCCCTGCACTCTCCACAACTCTCTGCCCTCCTCCTACTCCATGCGCTGTCTCCCTTAGTCACAACCCTCTTTCAAGCTGCACCCTCTTCTACCAACCCCAGCTGCCCTCCCCATCACGATTCCCCCTTGCCCATCCATACCGCTCGTCACTGTGTACACCACCTCTCCCCACACTTGTATCTGTACCCTCCACCACTGTGTGCTCCCCCTCACACCCTTTCTGCCCCCTCACTCCTCTGCCACCGCCCTCTTCCCTCCTTTCTATCCCTAGGCCACTCACTCATCAGCCTGTAACCTTTCCACCATCCTCATAGTTTTCTACTCTCGCCTGCACCATTATCTGCCTCACCTGCACAGTTCTCTTCACTCTTCACACCATTGACCTCACCTCACACATGCTCTGCCCTTCTGTCCACCATCCTTTTCCCTCTGCCGTACTCTGCCCTTCTGCCCGCCATCCTTTCCCCACTCACAAGCTCAGCCCTTCTGCCCGCCATCCGCTCCCCTCTCACGCGATCTGCCCTACTGCCCGCCATCATCCTTTTCCCTCTCACATGCTCTGCCCTTCTGCCCGCCATCCTCTCCCCTCTCACACGATCTGCCCTACTGCCCACCATCATCCTTTTCTCTCTCACATGCTCTGTCCTTCTGCCCACCATCCTTTCCCCTCTTCAATGCTCTGCCCTACCGACCGTCATCCTTTCCCCTCTCACATGCTCTGCCCTACTACCTGCCATCCTTTCCCCTCTCAGATGCTCTGCCCTACTGATCGCCATCCTTTCCCTTCTCACATGCTATGCCCTACTGCCCGCAATCCTTTCCCCGCTCACAAGCTTTGCCCTACTACCCACCATCATCCTTTTACCTCACATGCTCTGCCCTACTGCCCTTCATCCATTCCCCTCTCACATGCTCTGCCTGACTGCCCGTAATCCTTTCCCCCTCACGTGCTCTGCCCTACTGCCCGCCATCATTTCCCCTTTCACGTACTCTGCCCCACCGCCTGCCATCCTTTCCCCTCTCACATGCTATGCCCTACAGTCCGTCATCATTTCCCCTCTCTGATGCTCTGCCCTACCGAGCGCCATCCTTTCCCCTCTTGCATGCTCTGCCCTACTGGCTGCCATCCTTTCCCCCCTCACATGCTCAGCCCTACTGTCCGCAATCCTTGTCTCTCTCACATAGTCTGCCCTACTGCCTGCCATCCTTTCCCTCTCAGATGCTCTGCTCTACTGGCTGCCATCCTTTCCCCCCTCACATGCTCAGTCCTACTGTCCGCAATCCTTGTCTCTCTCACATAGTCTGCCCTACTGCCTGCCATCCTTTCCCTCTCACATGCTCTGCCCCACCTCACACTATCCTTTCCCTACTCACATGCTCTACCTTCTGCCTGCTATTCCCCTCTCACATGCTCTGCCCGCCATCCTTTCCCCTCTCACATGCTCTGCACTTCTGCCCAACATCCTTTCCCCTCCCACACGCTCTGCCCTACTGGCTGCCATCCTCTCCCCTCTCACACTCTCGGCCCTATTGCCCACCATCCTTTCCCCTCTCAAACGCTCTGCCCCACCGCCTGCCATCCTTTCCCCTCTTACACGCTCTGCCCTACTGCCCACCATCTTTTCCCCTCCCACATGCTCTGCTCTACTGTCCGTCATCCTTTCCCCTCTTGCATGCTCTGCCCTACTGCCCGCCATCCTTTCCCCTCTCACTCGCTCTGACCTACTGCCTGCCATCCTTTTCCCTCTCATGTGCTCTGCCCTACTGCCAGCCATCCTTTCCCTGCTCACATGATCTGCCCTACTACTCGCCACCATCTTTTTCCTCTTACATGCTCTGCCCTACCACCCGCCATCCTTTCCCTTCTCACATGCTATGCCCTACTGCCCGCAATCATTTCCCCGCTCACAAGCTCTGCCCTACTACCCTCCATCATCCTTTTACCTCACATGCTCTGCCCTACTGCCCTTCATCCGTTCCCCTCTCACATGCTCTGCCCTACTGGCCTTCATCCGTTCCCCTCTCACATGCTCCGCCTGACTGCCTGTAATCCTTTCCCCCTCACATGCTCTGCCCTACTGCCCGCCATCATCCTTTTACCTCACATGCTCTGCCCTACTGCCCTTCATCCGTTCCCCTCTCACATGCTCCGCCTGACTGCCCGTAATCCTTTCCCCCTCACATGCTCTGCCCTACTGCCCGCCATCTTTTCCCCGCTCACATGCTCCACTCAAATGCTCTCTCCGATGGGAGACAGCGTTTACACCGCAGTCATTACATCGCAGTCCCTTTACATCGGGTCATTACAACAACCGCGTTGTAAGAATGCAATGCCTTTAAAACGCAAGTCATTCGATCGACTTGCTGTAGGGTGCGCTCTAACCTAAGTAGTAGTATAATTTACTTTTCCAACACCTTTCCTACAGTTGCGCAGGCTGGAGTTGGAATAGTAAAGTATACTATTCCAAAGTCCAGCGCCCCCCTATAGCAAGGCAATCTAATGTCTTGTGTTGTAAAGGTATTGGGTTCTAACAACGGGGTCGTTGTAACAAATGCATTGTAAAGTAACGCGATGTAACATGCTATATTCCTGCTGACTGCCCGTCATCCTTTCCCCTCCCACACGCTCTGCCCTACTGGCTGCCATCCTCTCCCCTCTCACACTCTCGGCCCTACTGCCCACCATCTTTACCCCTCCCACATGCTCTGCTCTACTGCCCGCCATCCTTTCCCCTCTCACACGCTCTGACCTACTGCCTGCCATCCTTTTTCCTCTCACATGCTCTGCCCTACTGCCCGCCATCCTTTCCCTGCTCAGATGATCTGCCCTTCTGCCAGCCATCATCTTTTTCCTCTTACATGCTCTGCCCTACTGCCTGCCACCCTTTTCGTTCTCACATGCTATGCCCTACTGCCCGCAATCCTTTCCCCGCTCACAAGCTTTGCCCTACCACCCGTCATCATCCTTTTACCTCATATGCTCTGCCCTACTGCCCTTCATCCGATCCCCTCTCACATGCTCTGCCCTACTGCCCTTCATCTGTTCCCCTCTCACATGCTCCGCCTGACTGCCCGTAATCCTTTCCCCCTCACATGCTCTGCCCTACTGCCCGCCATCCTTTCCCCGCTCACATGCTCTGCCCGACCGGAGACAGCGTTTACACCGCAGACATTACATCGCAGTCCCTTTACATCGGGTCATTACAACAACCGCGTTGTAAGAATGCAATGCCTTTACAACGCCAGTCATTCGATCGACTTGCTGTAGAGTGCGCTCTAACCTAAGTAGTAGTATAATTTACTTTTCCAACACCTTTCCTACAGTTGCGCAGGCTGGAGTTGGAATAGTAAAGTATACTATTCCAAAGTCCAGCGCCCCCCTATAGCAAGGCGATCTAATGTCTTGCGTTGTAAAGGTATCGGGTTCTAACAACGGGGTCGTTGTAATGAATGCATTGTAAAGTAACGCGATGTAACATGCTATATTCCTGCTGACTGCCCATCATCCTTTCCCCTCTCACATGCTCTGCCCTACCGGCTGCCATCCTTTCCCCTTTCACATTCTCTGCCCTACTGTCCGCCATCCTTTCCCTGCTCACATGCTCTGCCCGACGGAAGACAGCGTTTACACCGCAGTCATTACATCCCAGTCCCTTTACAATGCGGTCATTACAACAACCGCGTTGTAAGAATGCAATGCCTTTACAACGCAAGTCATTAGATCGACTTGCTGTAGGGTGCGCTCTAACCTAAGTCATAATATAATTTACTTTTCCAACACCTTACCTACAGTTGCGCAGGCTAGAGTTGGAATAGTAAAAGTATACTATTCCAAAGTCCAGCGCCCCCCTATAGCAAGGCGATCTAATGTCTTGTGTTGTAAAGGTATCGGGTTCTAACAACGGGGTCGTTGTAACGAATGCATTGTAAAGGAACGCGATGTAACATGCTATATTCCTGCTGACTTCCCGTCATCCGTTCCCATCTCACATGCTCTGTCTGACTGCCCGTAATCCTTTCCCCCTCACGTGCTCTGCCCTACTGCCCGCCATCATTTCCCCTTTCACGTGCTCTGCCCCACCGCTTGCCATCCTTTCCCCTCTCACATGCTATGCCCTACTGTCCGTCATCCTTTCCCCTCTCTGATGCTCTGCCCTACCGAGCGCCATCCTTTCCCCTCTTGCATGCTCTGCCCTACTGCCCACCATCTTTTCCCCTCCCACATGCTCTGCTCTACTGCCCGCCATCCTTTCCACTCTCACTCGCTCTGACCTACTGCCTGCCATCCTTTTCCCTCTCATGTGCTCTGCCCTACTGCCAGCCATCCTTTCCCTGCTCACATGATCTGCCCTACTACTCGCCACCATCTTTTTCCTTTTACATGCTCTGCCCTACTACCCGCCATCCTTTCCCTTCTCACATGCTATGCCCTACTGCCCGCAATCATTTCCCCGCTCACAAGCTCTGCCCTACTACCCGCCATCATCCTTTTACCTCACATGCTCTGCCCTACTGCCCTTCATCCGTTCCCCTCTCACATGCTCTGCCCTACTGCCCTTCATCCATTCCCCTCTCTGATGCTCTGCCCTACCGAGCACCATCCTTTCCCCTCTTGCATGCTCTGCCCTACTGCCCACCATCTTTTCCCCTCCCACATGCTCTGCTCTACTGCCCGCCATCCTTTCCACTCTCACTCGCTCTGACCTACTGCCTGCCATCCTTTTCCCTCTCATGTGCTCTGCCCTACTGCCAGCCACCCTTTCCCTGCTCACATGATCTGCCCTACTACTCGCCACCATCTTTTTCCTCTTACATGCTCTGCCCTACTACCCGCCATCCTTTCCCTTCTCACATGCTATGCCCTACTGCCCGCAATCATTTCCCCGCTCACAAGCTCTGCCCTACTACCCGCCATCATCCTTTTACCTCACATGCTCTGCCCTACTGCCCTTCATCCGTTCCCCTCTCACATGCTCTGCCCTACTGCCCTTCATCAATTCCCCTCTCACATGCTCCGCCTGACTGCCCGTAATCCTTTCCCCCTCACATGCTCTGCCCTACTGCCCACCATCATCCTTTTACCTCACATGCTCTGCCCTACTGCCCTCCATCCGTTCCCCTCTCACATGCTCCGCCTGACTGCCCGTAATCCTTTCCCCCTCACATGCTCTGCCCTACTGCCCGCCATCCTTTCCCCGCTCACATGCTCCACTCACATGCTCTGTCCGACGGGAGACAGCGTTTACACCGCAGTCATTACATCGCAGTCTCTTTACATCGGGTCATCACAACAACCGCGTTGTAAGAATGCAATGCCTTTAAAACGCAAGTCATTCGATCGACTTGCTGTAGGGTGCGCTCTAACCTAAGTAGTAGTATAATTTACTTTTCCAACACCTTTCCTACAGTTGCGCAGGCTGGAATTGGAATAGTAATGTATACTATTCCAAAGTCCAGCGCCCCCCTATAGCAAGGCAATCTAATGTCTTGCGTTGTAAAGGTATCGGGTTCTAACAACGGGGTCGTTGTAACGAATGCATTGTAAAGTAACGCGATGTAACATGCTATATTCCTGCTGACTGCCCATCATCCTTTCCCCTCTCACATGCTCTGCCCTACCGGCTGCCATCCTTTCCCCTTTCACATTCTCTGCCCTACTGTCCGCCATCCTTTCCCTGCTCACATGCTCTACCCGACGGAAGACAGCGTTTACACCGCAGTCATTACATCCCAGTCCCTTTACAATGCGGTCATTACAACAACCGCATTGTAAGAATGCAATGCCTTTACAACGCAAGTCATTAGATCGACTTGCTGTAGGGTGCGCTCTAACCTAAGTCATAGTATAATTTACTTTTCCAACACCTTACCTACAGTTGCGCAGGCTGGAGTTGGAATAGTAAAGTATACTATTCCAAAGTCCAGCGCCCCCCTATAGCAAGGCGATCTAATGTCTTGTGTTGTAAAGGTATCGGGTTCTAACAACGGGGTTGTTGTAACGAATGCATTGTAAAGGAACGCAATGTAACATGCTATATTCCTGCTGACTGCCCATCATCCTTTCCCCTCTCACATGCTCTGCCCTCTTGCCCGTCATCCTTTCCCCGCTCACATGCTCTGCCCTACTGCCCGTCATCCTTTCCCCTCTCACATGCTCTGCCCTACTGAGCGCCATCCTTTCCCCTCTCACATGCTCTGCACTTCTGACCACCATCCTTTCCCCTCCCACATGCTCTGCCCTACTGGCTGCCATCCTTTCCCCTTTCAAATGCTCTGCCCTACTGCCCGTCATCCTTTCCCCTCTCACATGCTCTGCCCTACTTCCTGCCATCCTTTCCCCTCTCACATGCTCTTCCTTACTGCCCGTCATCCTTTCCCTTCTCACATGCTCTGCCCTACTGCCCGTCATCCTTTCACCTCTCACATGCTCTGCCTTACTGCCCGTCATCCTTTCCCCCCCCACATGCTCTGCCCTACTGCCTGCCATCCTTTCCCCTCTCACATGCTCTGCCCTACTGCCTGTCATCCTTTCCCCTCTCACATGCTCTGCCCTACTGCCCGTCATCCTTTCCCCTCTCACATGCTCTGCCTTACTGCCTGTCATCCTTTCCCCTATCACATGCTCTGCCCTACTGCCCGTCATCCTTTCCCCTCTCACATGCTCTACCTTACTGCCCGTCATCCTTTCCCCTCTCACATGCTCTGCCCTACTGCCCGTCATCCTTTCCCCTCCCACATGCTCTGCCCTACTTCCTGCCATCCTTTCCCCTCTCACATGCTCTGCCCTACTGCCCGTCATCCTTTCCCCTCTCACATGCTCTGCCCTACTGCCCGTCATCCTTTCCCCTCCCACATGCTCTGCCCTACTTCCTGCCATCCTTTCCCCTCCCACATGCTCTGCCTTACTGCCCGTCATCCTTTCCCCTCTCACATGCTCTGCCCTACTGCCCGTCATCCTGTCCCCTCCCACATGCTCTGCCCTACTTCCTGCCATCCTTTCCCCTCTCACATGCTCTGCCTTACTGCCCGTCATCCTTTCCCCTATCACATGCTCTGCCCTACTGCCCATCATCCTTTCCACTCTCACATGCTCTGCCCTACTGCCCGTCATCCTTTCCCCTCTCACATGCTCTGCCCTACTGCCCGTCATTCTTTCCCCTCTCACATGCTCTGCCCTACTGCCCGCCACCCTTTCCTAAACTTCCCTTGCCCACATTCCTCCTCACCGTCCTCCATCGTTCTCCTCAGGTCCTTGACTCTTCGCTTTCCCCTCACACGCCCCCTCATACCTCCCCTTCTCTCCACCCTGTCCTTCTACATCAAACCTTTGTAGCATCCTCTGTCCTCGTCCTTCACCACGCACCACAACTCCCCCTCTACTGCCCTACAACCTTTACACTTCGCCAGTCACAAAGCACTTCGAGACCTCGGCCAGGTGTATAAAGCACTACACAAATACTATGATGCGGTACGATGCAATCCCCTCTTGGCCTCTCTCCACATATTTCTGGCTCAGTCCACCCATCATTCATTGCTCGCCACGGTACCCCTCTACCCACCTCTGCTCTTCACCCCATTGCCTGATACCACGGCCCCAGGGTTTTAAGTGAGCCGGGTCCTGCCGGAGCTCAGCACCGGCAGTTCTAAAAAGCAGGGACTGAGACGGGTCCCTATCGGGCTCTCCGTTTTCGTCATCACCCCCAGGGTGAAAACAAATCTTAACTCTGCAGCAGCAGTCCCACCCTTCCCTGCCTTTCTTGTAACTTCAAAGAGACTTGTTACAGTTCTTTCACAGCCTCGATATTTGAAAACTGAAGCATTTTCAATATTATATACAACAAGCCGTAGGTGTTACTTATTTATCTTATGCAACTAACAACCATTAATAAAACCAATAGTCCTGGCCTGTTGTAGGTGTAATGCTATTGGTTGTATTATATATCTGGATGCAATGACAGAACCAGCAAAATACCAGTCAGGTGGCAAACTATGCTAAGCACAGAATTTAGCTTATGTGCTTTTAAGCCACGTCCTTTTAAGAGACACCGCCGCCCCCCTCCTTTTTCATCCCACTTAACGCCCTGCACCCCCTTACAATTCTTGACACACTGCGCGCTTATGAGCAGCTAACCCCCACACTTTCCGTGCATGGAAGCTGTGAGTGTGTAAACCGCCTGCCTTCACACATCTTGCTGCTTGTCAGCTATGACGTGCCTCTGGGACTGACACTAGTAGATGACATCTACACAAGACTCGAAAGCGGATCTGACAACTTAAACACGTGCTGACATGGAAGAGCACACTTTAGTTCTTGGCTAGGGTGCCCTCTGGTGGCCAGAAAGGTGTACAGGAGGGATCTTGGTAAATGTGTACTCAAATAGTCCCAGATTTACAAAGACGCTGTCATGCCTCGGTTTGTGTTAGTTTTTAACGCGAACCCGAGGCAAAGTGTTGTGGTGGTATGTACATACGATGTACACATCAACGCAAATCGTGATTTGTGTTGAATTGTAACGAAAGACCTCTTTTCTACAGCATTAGGATTGCTACCAAAAAACAAATTATTCCAAAAATGTAAAATTGTTCCTTTGCTGTGTTATTTGAATTTTGAATTGTAAATAATCTGTATCAACTGATGTATAGCTTTCTCCATGTCTTTTTTGTTTAGGTTGTATGGTGTAGTGAATGACTGTGTCCTTGTATGAGATATATTTGAGTGATGTAGGCAATGCTTTCAAATTTTATGAAATTTTTCTGAAATATGTGTTTGTTGAATTTTGAAGATTAAAATTGATGTATTCTGGACTAAAAAAGCGTCCTGAGGTTTACTGTTTAACTCAGTAGATCGAGTGGTCACTAATAGCCCCCCTAAAAAAGTAAGTGGCAATATTGTTGCTCGTTTTTGGTTTTTCAGTTGTAGTGAGGCTTGTCCATATTGCCCGTGAGCCCAGACCCAGTTTTGGTTACGGGAATTGTAACGAAAAGTAGGACAAAATTACTTTACTTTTATTCAAGTGGGCGTTCCATTGGTGGTGCGTAGGCGTTCCCATGCAACCAATTACCAGGGCTCGAGTCGGGGTACCACGTGGGTGGATGGCGTCCCCCCACTTATTTTACCGGGTTTTTACCGGGTGGACGCCGTCCCCCCTGCCAAAAAGCTGGACTTTCAATTAGTAGTGGCGGAGGCAGGATGAAAGTAAGGGATGATTGCAGGGCTCGAGTCGGGGTACCACGTGGGTGGACGGCGTCCCCCCACTTATTTTACTGGGTGGACGCCGTCCCCCCTGCCAAACAACTGGATTTCACTCTTTGGCCACTTCGGGACAAGATCGGAGCCACTTTTCGTGACGTCACTTCCTGTTGTGACATCACTTCCGGTGACAGCGTCCCCCACTTCTTCTTTTTTAGTACTTGTGCCCTGGATGATTGAGTGAGAAGAGGATGATGGCGCCGAGAGGGGAGAAGCAGATGAACGAGGAAATAGGACACACGAGTGAAGAACAGAACAGAAGAACATTCGAGAGGGGAGAATGTGCCAGCGGAGAACCAAGAGGTTTATCAAACCTGGTGGTTAATGAGGAACTGGGGGTACCTTTTTTACGTGACACTCTGGCTTTGCGACCTTTAGTGTTTTGGCTCAAGTGTTGGCTGAATAAGGAATTAGTTCTCAGCCAGCAGATCATAATGGATTGCATGAGCCTTGACTATATGTCCTGAATACCATGGTTGAAATATATCAGAGGTTGCTTTGCAGAGCTGGGGCGCCCAAACTTTTTTTAGAGCCTTTGTAAAAAAGGACGTGGAGTTTGTTAAGAAAGCCTTTAGCTGTATAAGGAAGCTAGAAAGAGATGAGTTGGAAGTAAGAAAACCTAGTATTCGCAAATTCTTGGCACTAAAAACCAACCCATCGACAGAGCCTTATCTCCTGGGGTCATTGACCACATATGAGTGTTTTTTATTGTCCAGGTTTCGCCTGGATCTTTTTCATTTGCTACTTGCCGTTCCAAAAGGGTGTAGTATAGGACAAGTGTTAGCGCCCTGTGGCTGCGATGGTGTGTCTCTTCAGGACTTGCTACACTTTATGCTACTCTGTAAATTTTATGAGGTACCCCGGAGATTAATTTCACTTTTAAAGAGGCTGAATTTTAATCAGGCTCGCCAGCGCTTTTGAATCTGCAATTGTGTAAGGCAGATTGCATTTTTTTATTGTATGATATTTAAAATCTACGGTCAGAACTAGGGCTTGTTTGGAAATCTAGCTATCCCAATGGTAGAAGGAATTTTCTGTTTTAATGTGTGGTACATATGTTTTTAATGGATCCATCTCCCTCTCTTTTTATTGATTAAACTATATTTTTAATGTATTCTGTTTTAAATGAGTTTTGGATGCTGTGTACATTTTAAGGTTTTCTTTATGCAAAACCGAATAAAGGTCTTTTGATTTGATTTGACAAGAACTGTAAACCATTGTCACTCAAAAAGGTTACTGGTATACGTTCATAAGTAAACAGACAATCCGACAACTTCAGTACAATGTCTGCTCTTTCAATGACTTCCACTATAGGCCAACATGAGAATAAATCAATTAAATAAATGATGTACTTTTGTGTTTCCCCCACAATTCAACTCTCAAAGATTCCCTAGGAATGGGTACTACACACATTGGAAGTCCCAAACAACACAAGCATACTTTTACAAATCTCTCTATTTCAAGATCTATTCCCATCCACCAGATTTTGCTAAACTGACTATTTAGTCCTTACAATGCCAAAGTGGCCATCATGCATAATTCAATGATGATCCAGCATATGGATCTTGGTAGAATCATTCTCTCACTCCTCAAAATGACATTATCATCATCAGTTAATTCAGATCGCACCTCCCAAGATGGTTTCACTAAAATGTTCAATAAATGTTCCTTGAACCAACGCTTATGTAAGTTACTCAAAACTTCCTGTAAGACTTCTGTCCCGATTACAAGTGAAGGTGCTATTTATCATACCTCATAAATAGGCTACGTCATTTATCTGATGTGATAAATAGCGCTTATTATGCGTTTTTAGGGAAAAATATTCTGATTTTGGTATATCACGCACCAATATTTGAATGGTACGGTAAATTCCGTATACATTTCCCCTGTTAAATTTCAGCAGTTTTGACCTGCCAAACTTCGAAGGCTGATGCGTATAACAAAGCTGCTTATTATCTGCTGATTTAAAGACCTCCCAACTCGTAATTCAGACCCATGCACAAACAGGGATTAACAGACGGGTCTGAGTACACCGACCCACTCCTAATCAGGCCTTTCATCTTTTTGGTACTCCTGTACCTACTTGTCTTTTCCAATCGGTGGAGACCCATTATTATGAACATATGCTTTTTAAAACTCATTCCAAACTTCATCCTCACATTCTTCCATTTGTTTTGCTAATCAACAAATAAACTCTGCAATCATATTTTCTTCATCTGGCATGTATACAATTATGTAACTGTAGTCCAGTTATCTGATTAATAATCTCGCCACCCTATCAGAAGCATTTAACATACATTCAATTGTAAGGATTTTTACATTATGGTCGCATCTTATGGTAAAAGACTTGCCCCACACAAATGCTCTTTCGATCTAGATTATCAATATAACGCCTCACTTTGTGAGACGTAAACTAAACTAATCTCCATTGTCAATGACTTAAAGATACAGGAATACCTCCGGACAAAAATTTCCAAACTGAATATGTATCTGCTCTGTCCACCAGTCCACCAGTTTCAATAGAGGCTATTTAGTAAACAAATCCAACAGCACAGTAATATATAATATATATATATATATATATATATATATATATATATATATATATATATATATATATATATATATATATATATATATATATATATATATATATATATATTTTTTTTATTTTTTTATTTATTTGTTTCTTTTTATTGAAATATAAAAACAAGCAAGGCATGAAACATGTTTTACAAAGTGCCATTTCAATTAAGGGAGGAAGAAATACAATGAGCAACAATCGATATAAAGAAAGAGGGGGGGGACAGGGGTCAAATGTAATAAAAATACAATAGAATGGTCAAAATGCATGGGTCAGGGGAAGGTGGAACATCAATGTTATCAACTGCAGGCGGTATACATATGTTTCCACGATAACTATTCCAAGGTCCCCACACTCTACACCACTTCCGGGGATGGCCCCTGGCTAGGTACACAGTCTTTTCCCTGAACATACACCAATCCATGTTTTCCTTCCATAAGTCTACTGTAGGAGGCCTCTGAGACCCCCACAACTGAGCAATATCTTGCTTGGCGATCATGGTCCCCAGGGATGCCCACTGAGTCTGAGCTACATTATAGTCCTTAGGTTCCCAACCGTTCAACAAGCAGCTTCTGGCCTCCGGCAAGAGAGCAATACCAGTCACTTCCTTCATGACCTCATGGACCCCACTCCAAAAAGCATCAATCTCGCGACATTCCCAAATAATATGAAGAAAAGTAGCAACCTGCCCACACCCTCGCTTGCATAATCCCTCCTCAGAAAAGCCCATTCGGACCAAACGGGGGACCGTGACGTAAATCCTGTGGAGGATCTTAAGTTGTACCAGTCGGAGTCGAGCTGGAATCACGACCTCCTTGGGAGAGGAGATCGCAGATTGCCAGTCCTCGTCATCCAATTCAAGGCCGTCACGGGTCCACAAGTCCCGGAGATGTAGCAGGAGATCAGGCCTATTATTAATTAATTTCTTGTAAACAAGGGAGATAGTGCTGTCGGGTACATGGCCATTCAACAGCCTGTCTTCAAGTGGGGACGATTCCGGAATCACCTCACCCGAAGGGAAGACCGACATTAAGGCATGGTGAACCTGAACGTAGCGAAAGTACTCTGTGTCACCCAATTCAAACTCCGTCTTTAACATCTCAAACGATTTCACCTGGCCCTTAACCTAGAGGTCACCCACCTTACTAATACTGATAAGGTCCCATCTATCGAACCCCTTGGTTTTCCACAACTTACCAAGCCTGTCCGACCCGAAGAGCGGGGTCGCTAAAGTCAAGCGATCTTTCCACCCCAGAGAAATATTAGCGTCCTGCCACGTACGCCCCGCCATCTTCGTAGGCCCCGACAGAGTCTTAACCACCGATTTTGAGTAGAGCGCCCTATAATAATTACCCCCGGACAACAGCCATCTATACATAGCAAAAGCAGGATTCAATACAGGACCATACATACCTTGGTTGATGGCACCCAGTTGAGCAGCCCAATAATAGCGTTTGATGTCAGGGAGAGTGATTTCCCCGTCATACCAGGGGAGCGTCAATTTGGGAAGAGCAATGCGAGGTCCACCGTCCCATATCAACTTCCTCTGAAGGTCTTCGACAGCACGAAAATAGCTAGTGGGAACAATATCAAGAGTGTTCTGGAGAGCATACAAAAAACAAGGCAGAGACATCATTTTAAATAGGGTCGCACGACCAAGCGGTGAAAGCGGAAGTTTACGCTAACCCGCAACGTCCTGTTTCAATCTAGCCAGGGGTGGGAGAATGTTCTGTTCATAACAGGCCATCGGATCCAACGAGATAAAGATACCAAGGTACTTAAACCCCATCAGAGTCACCTGAATAGGGCAGGTATGTGGGAGAAGAGGGACATCACCAGAGAGAACGTATAAGTAGGATTTCGCCCAATTGATAATCAAACCGTAGTTCCTACCAAAGGAGGTCAAGACATCGCACAGAACCATCAATGACTTCTGGGGTGAGGTCAAATACAGTAAGATATCATCCGCGTAGAGCGAGATGCGATCTTAGAATTCAGGAGACCATTGAATACCCTTCATCGAGGGTTCCCATCGGATCCACGCAGCAAGGGGTTCTAGGACTAGGGCAAACAATAACGAGACAAGGGACAGCCCTGACGAGTGCCTCTTCCAAGACTAAACTGAGTAGAAACACGACCATTCACGACAATTTGCGCAAGGGGATCCTCGTAGGGAAGCCGCACCCAGCCAATAAAACCAGGTCCAAACCCGAATTTAGCCAACGCGGCCCATAAGTATGGCCATTCCACTGTATCAAAAGCCATTGTGGCATCTAATGACGCCAAGACGGCCGGCTCATGCAACGTCGCAGCTCTCGCGAGAACGCCATGCAGACGCCTGAGATTCAGTGCAGCATTTCTATGGGGAATGAAACCGGATTGATCCGGATGTATCAATTCACCAATAACGGTGATCAAGCGGTTAGCCAGCAGTTTTGCAAGGATCTTAGGTTCGGCGTTCAAAAGAGAAATCGGCCTGTACGATGTGCACCTGTCCCTCGGTTTCCCCTCCTTATGGATCACCACAATGGTCGCAAGACGTTGATCGCTGGGTAGAGAACCGCACTCACGAGACTCCAAAAACATATCTTTTACATAGGGCGCTATCTTGTCAGGCCGCAATTTGTAAAGTTCAATAGGCAGGCCGTTAGGACCCATAGCAAAACACTGAACGATCTCCACAGGATCAGTAACACGACAACCGCTCGCCGTCTCGATCACAGGCACCACAAGACTAGCCCTATCCTTCTTATCCAGCCACGCTATCAATTTGCCAGCTTTATCTCCTACGTCATAAAGCCGTCCCTGCTGTTCTCTACTCGTTGCCTCAGCCGCATCAGTAACTAACGCCCGTATTCCAACTGCTTGAGTCGCAAAACATGCGTCCTAGCACGCGTAACTTCCCGCTCCAGGCCAAGCTTAAGGTCCCCTATCTCCGCTTCAATCTTAACCACCTCCTCGTCTCTCCGTTTCTTAACACCTGCGATTAAAGACAGGGCCTGGCCCCTAAAAACAGTCTTGAAAGCCTCCCATAGGGACACCGCCGACGAAACCGAACCCTCATCCTCAAGAAAATAGTGGTCAAGAGATTTCACCAGATCCGCACGAGTTTTAGGGTTCCAGAGGTACCATGGGTTGATCGGGGCTATCCGACCCTCCGTCCCAGGACTGGACTCCATACAAAGCCATAGTGGAGAATGATTAGAGATCCCCGAGCAAGATGCTTAATCTCAGTAACAGAAAGCGCCTGTGCAGCCGGGACCAAAACATAATCAATTCTAGAAAGACTACCGTGCGCGCCCGAGTGAAAGGTGTACTGCCGCTGAACGGGATGCAACAATCTCCAACAATCTACCAAACCCAGAGTATCAATGAAATCATGAATCCAGTTCTGCGCCCCCTTAAGATCTCTAGGTGGATGTCGATCAGCCATACCAGAAGCCACAGCCTTAAAATCACCACCCAATAGCAATGACCCCTCTGGGAGAGCGAGGACCACCCGTCCCAAGTCCGCGAAAGTAGTTGACTGTAAGCCAGGGGTGACATAAACAGAAACCAGGGAAAGAGTTCGGCCCTCCCACCTACCTGTTAGAGCGACATAGTGCCCCCTGTCATCGAGGACTGTTGCATCGATCTCCAATGGGAGAGAAGCCTTAATCAGAATACCAACCCCCCATGAGCCTGAGGAAAACCTGGCATGGGCGACCAGACGATACCCCTTCCTATTCATGGCATGACAAATATTACCTATCAAGTGAGTCTCCTGAAGAAGGGCCACATCTGGGGAAAGACGTTTCAACAATTGCAGCACTACCCCGCATTTAATCCTATCCCCCAACCCATTCACATTCCAACTCATCAGTTTCAGCCCCCTACCGCCATCCAAAAGTGAAAGTTCCAACCCCAACGAGAATCCAGCACTTCGATCAGAAAGTCTAACAATACATTGCCTTGCAGGAAAACAAACACACACCCCAACAAAACCCCCCCACTTCCCCCACCAACATCCAGTTATGAACCCCCCCACCCTGCACCCCTGCGTAAGACTAGAAAGCCACCCCAACTTGCAGTGTGCCTGTCGCCCCCACATCAACTAAGCTACAAAAAGTAAGTCAGAGGAGGAAAGATATCCACCAATAGCCCCGCAACCCCCCCGGATGTCACAACCGGTCACATTGCAGGATTAGCGAACCACATTTCGAGGCCAACTGGGGACCCCTGAAACCAGGCAAAGGTGTCTATTCCTGTTCCATTGGTCTGCCTTCTGCCCCTCCGGATTGTTCCTCTGGCGCAGGATGGTTCGGTAGAGTGTCAAGCCAGTCGGCCACTGCATCAGGCCGATCAAAAAAATAAGTGTGCTCAGCGTGTTCGATCCTCAACTTGGCCGGAAAAAGCATAGCGTACTTAAGGCCCATGTCAGGCAGTCTCCTCTTTACCCCCAGGAAACCAAGTCTCTGCCTTTAAACAGATTGGGTAAAGTCCGGGTAGAAGTTGATAGTAGTGTTCTCGAACTTCATAGGTCCACTCATCCGCGATGCCTGCAGGGTAGCGTCTCTGTCACAAAAATTGAAAATCCTTGAGATCATAGGCCGCGGTGGGGCCCCCACCTTTGGCTTACCACCCGGAACTATATGCGCCCGCTCAACTATGAAAAATTTACTCAGTCCCTTGGGTGCAAGATGGTTAACAACCACATTTTCGACGAAGAGGTCAGCTGCAGAATCTTCCACCTTCTCCGGGACCTCCCTTCAAAATCCTCCAGACGACTGATGAAGAGATCATTGGAGGCCCTCAAATTGCGGACCTCCGTCTGCAGATCAGCAACATCACTCGTCAAACTGGAGGTCTTAATGTCCAATGACTTGACTTTCTCGTTAGGTTTTGTCAGGTCCGTACAGATCAGATTAACATCGATCGCCACAGTGTCAAGTTTATGGGCGAGGGTCTCCATTTGTTGCCCAAGGGAGGACTTGATCCCATCTATGGTGGCCATAACGTCTTGTAGGGTCGGTTCGGTTGCCGAAGTCGGAGCATCTCTAGTGTCCTCCAGCGATCTGCCCGATCCGCTTGGAGATCCCCTAGTCTGGGCATAACGGTCCATATTGTTAGTCTGGGTATAGCCACCCCACCGGGTTGTCTTGAGCTTCTGCTTTTCTCCCTCTGGTTTCCCCGCCATTGCGGAGTACAGACCGACGTGAGGCAGATAGACTAAGTAGGAAGATGGCAGTTCCAGGACCTCAGGGCCGCGGACCAGCCTCACTCAGGAGGGCACACGCCAGTTATCCTGTCAAGATTCTCAAAGCGGTGAGGAGGTACACTCGGATGTGGCGTAGATTAGCCGACCTCGGCACTAAGGGTCTGCTTGCCGCTGAATCTCCCTCCGGGAAAGACCAAATCAAAAGTGAAAGTCAACCAGACCGGTCGACCCCACCACCTCAGGCCGATGTTGTTCAACTACAGCTCGGGCACTGTGCAACTCCACAGCCGGGCATCACAGAGGCGTAGGCCGTAATCTTCTGAGCACCACAACTCCTGTCTCCGGGGTCCGATTCGAAATCTGAAAGCAGATCTCGCCTCACCCGTGGTTCATCTTCACGGATATGTCAATGAAGGACAGGATAGATGACAGGATAGATGTGGGAGGCTACGAGGGTCTCGGGAGCCCTGTGCTCACGCGGCCATCTTGGTCACGCGTGAAGCTCCTCCCTCCCAGTAATATATTTTATAGTTACATCTATAGGACCCTTGATGTCAGTAGCCACACACTTCCAACTATAACTAGGATTCCAGATGAGCACAGCCACAGCTACAAGACAGGTCATGTCCTTCAGCCTTTTCTGTGGAATCAAATCCCCTGGCATCACATGTTCCATTCCGCAGTGATGTACGCCCACAACAGTCCCCCTCCAACACTGAGGTGTGTTCTCCTGTGCCACCTGCAGCTTCTCCTGCATGCCTATGACCCAATCCCCTGTCCCCCTCCTGCCCCTCCAGCTCACTCAAAGCTCCCGATCAAACTCAACACAACACCCGCATGCACAGTAAATGCCCACCCACTTTGACATGCGTGCTCCT
This sequence comes from Lissotriton vulgaris, assembly GCF_964263255.1. Classification (NCBI taxonomy): domain Eukaryota; kingdom Metazoa; phylum Chordata; class Amphibia; order Caudata; family Salamandridae; genus Lissotriton; species Lissotriton vulgaris. The sequence continues at coordinate 157,798 of NW_028244346.1, forward strand.
CAACACCCATGCGCTTGTCAGACACACTATTGAAGTCTGGGACCTCCTGCACAACCTCTCACTGGACCTGCTGTTCTGAACTGAAATTGGCTCACTCCGGCTTCAGCCCTTGACAGAGCAGTGGCTATCCCCCTAAGGCTTCAAGATCACAAGACAGGACAGAAATTACAAATCTGGTGGAGGTCTAGCCAACATCTATAAAGAAAAACTCCATTGAACCATGTTGATTGTGAACTTCAGCAACCCCCTGGAATACCTGGCCTTCAAGCTACATATCTCCATCAACACCACCCGGGGAGAGGCCCCTCTCTGGTCCCCTGGACCCGACCCAATTTTAGAAACACCATCACGGACTACATCACCGCTGGTGCTTGACTACAGCTCCTTTGTCCTACTCAGCGACCTCAACTCCATCTAAAAGACCACACAAACTCAAACACCAACAACTTCTTTAGGAACTAAACACGCACGCACGCAAAAATTGAATGACCCAACCCACACTGTCAGACATCTCCTCGTCGCTACTTTCTCCAACTTTGCATTAATCATGATGGACAAGCCCACACTCCCAAATCTGGGCCGACCAATTCTTCATCCGCTTCAACCTGCTCTCCCCCAAACAATGTAGAACCGCATCCCTCAACGCTGCTTGATGCAAATGGAACTGGATCCCTGAAGAAACATGGATCACAGAGCTCCAATCCCTCCGCAAGTGTCATCATGACAAACTCTCAAGATCCATCATCAACGTGAAGGCCTGGATCACCTCCCGCACAGACTCCCTAGCCCTGCTCAAGACAATCAAAGCCTCAAGGACCAGACCACACATGAGCTGGTACACAGAAGAACAGAAACTCACTAAGAGCCACTGGAAGCAACTCGGATACTGATGGAGACCTACTCACGATGAAAATGACAAAACTGCCTATAAATCAGCCCTCTGATTCTACTGCCAGCAATTCAGACCCACCCATTGAGCAGCTCTGAACTAACAAATTGAGAACTAGAACAATGCAAAAAAAATGTTTGCCATAGTGAAGGACTTGACCTCCCCCACCACCAGCTCCCTAACCGTCACCCCATCAAAGGACATCTGCAACCACCCCTCCAACTACTTCACGACAAGCCAAGCACCAGAGAATCTGCAATAGCCTGCTGGCCCACAAAATAACGTAACGGAACGGAAAATGTTTCTAGCCTATGCTTCATTCACTCAGGATCCCCATTGGATCCCTGTCAACACTGCATCTTGACCAAAAGACTGGACTTCTAAGAAAGTGCATCTACTTGTCTGATCACCCACTAACGTTTTGGGCTGATGCTACTGGCTTTTTGACTATGAAGTGCACTAGGGCCTGCTGAACAGACCACAGTGCGTGTATTCTGACTTCTTAAATGTATATGTGCTAGCTAATCCCTGATTGGCAAATTTTACTGACCTATAAGTCCCCAGTATATGGTACGCAGGGTGGTAAGTTAAATGTCATCATTGCACTTCAGCACCTATGGCACCCCTACTGCAGTGTCAAAGTGAAATCATGGCTCTTGGTCTGCCATTGTACCCTAGTTAGGCATATTGTGAATTGCCAAATCATGGATATGTCAAAATGACCCTTTTTGGCAAGTCCAAACCTTACTTTTTATTTTTATAAGCCACCCCTCAGGCAGGCCTTAGTGGCCAGATATTAAAAAGAAGGGCATGTTGAATCTAAACTTTATATGCACTGACAGTAAAATCTCAAAATTGTCAGTTTTACTGTGGCAAGGCAGGCGGCCCTATTGGCTAACATGGAGTTTCACTAGCCCATATTCCAAATGCTAACTTCATTTTGGGACCACCAAAGCTAGTACTTCAAGGTATCAAATTAATCATCATGTTAATCCCGACATAATGCTGAAGTCAGATTTAAGGTAACTTTTATTTCAAAGGTGCCTTTAGGCAGTCACAATTTTCTTGTTGCAGACTTAAACATTCACGGACACATCAGTGACACTACTAAGAGTGCCAATCATCAGCTCAATCCTCCCAGGAAAATCAAACCTTTCCTACCTACCGAGGACATCCAGTCAGCAGTCCAATCCCTTGTTACCTCGCGAGTAGAATATGGCTTGGTAACCCTAGCAGGGCTTCCTAAAGCAAGGCTAGCTCCGCTAAGAGCTACTCTGAAAGGTTCTGCAAGACTAATCACAGAAAACATGATCATATTACACCTGACCTAATTCAACTTAACTGGCATCCCATTGAAGCAAGGATCCACTTCAATATAGCATGTCTGACACATAAGGCTATACACCGCAATAGCCCTATTTACCTCGAAACTTAGGAAGTTCCAATGCCTTTCTTGTGAAACCACCCAAATCAACAAAAAAAGAACTTACAATCGCACCTTCTCAGGGCTGGCTCCAAGAATTTGGAATGCCCTACCAACGGAAATCAGAGCCAACCCCTTTCCTGCTTCATCCAAGAAACACGTTAAATGGCTACTTTTGAAAGAACTTCAGCAGCAATAGGTTCTATGGCAGATGATAATCACTTTCCTCGAGTGCTTGACAATCAGTTTTACTTTGTGTATTGTAATGTATGCCTGAAAATCATTTTCTCTATATGTTTTGAAATATGTACTCGTTTCGAAATGTACTGTATCGTTCTTGGGGCGTAGTGCGCTGCTTAAACTGCACAGCCTCGTCTAGTAGGGCCTTCACCTGGTTCCTTCTATGCTACCTTTTTTGTATTGTACTTTTTTTTTTTGAAAAACTTTATTGACAAATAGACGTAGAAGTTATTTTCGTCATCTTCACTGTTTGCATCCGTTACATATTGTCTCATTATGTCTGCATAGATGGTTAAATCACAGGACAGATTGGTGTTCAAGATTAATTTTCATAACTTATAAAGAGGAAAGAATTGCATATAATTCCTTACAGAATCGCATAGTTCAACATTCCATACTCAGATCCAGTTCGTATTTCGCCCACCTATTAAAAACTGCAGTTAGTTCTCAGTGATTTCTACGTATGGAAAGAAAATGATTTCTACAAAAAAACTTAACTAATGTCATCACCACCGTATAAAGTTGTGCCCTTTCATAGACAGGTGTCATCCACTGCACAGAGCCCATACATTTGTTCAGAGTTTACAGTTGCCGCTCCCTCCACCCCCTCACAAATCAGAGTGTCTCATATCAGTCCGTCCCCCTTAATCGTCTTCCTCCTCTGACTCCAGGTCTTCATCCTCCGGCAACGGGTCACATGGTTCTCCCCTATATTTATTCCATGGTGTCCATACTTTATTCCATTTACGCGGACAGGCCCGCAACACATACACTGCCCTTTCCCTCACCATGAGGAGGTCCATATTTCTAATCCAGCCCGACACTGTCGGCAAGTCCGGAGCACCCCATTTTTGCGCTATGTCTCTTTTTGGCACTGTCATAGCGAGCGTGGCCCACAACTGTTCATATTTGTTCAGGTCAGTAGGATCCCAAATGGTTAACAGACATTTGCGGGGCTCAGGCAGGAGCGACATCTCAAGGGCCTGGGAGACTGTTCGCATAATCTGTTTCCAGACCTCTTGGATTAATGGGCAGTCCCATAGTGTGTGAAGCAGGGTCCCCTCCTCCCCGCAGCCCCTTAGACAGAAGGGGTGTGGTGTCCGCTGTATCCTGTGCAAAAGTGTTCTAGTATAGTAGGTGCGGTGTAGGATCTTGAGCTGGACCAGCCTAAACCTAGCTGAGATGCCCACCTCCCTTGGTGAGGCCAACGCCTCATTCCATTCCGTGTCGTCCATATCCCCTAGCTCCCCCGCCCATCTCTCTCGGAGCTTCTGTGTGGGGTCCGGTAGGTTATTAACTAGTTTTTTGTATGTAAGGGAGGTTGCCTTCTGTTCCATAAAGTCAGTTAGCAACCTGTCCTCCAGTGGAGAGGATTCCGGGAGTGTTGTGTCAGGAGGGATTGCGTGCAGCAGGGCGTGCCGGATTTGCACATACCTGTATGTTTCATTGGGCCCCATACCATACTGTTGCCGCAATTGTGAGAATGCGACCACCGAGCCCTTGTCCCAAAGGTCTCCTACAACCGAAATTCCTATTCTACCTGTTTTTGATGCACAGATCATATTGCACCCTATGCATGATTTACCTGACTGTACTGATTGCTTCTTTTGATTTATTTGTCTGACGATGTATTGTTTCTCTCATCTGAACCATGATCCCTCATGTACTTTTCTATGTAAAGCGCTCTGATATCCGCAAGGATCTTGTCCGCGCTATATAAAACTTTCAAAATAAATAAATAAATAAAAATTGTGCGAAACCCTTACTGGCTCTTAAGTTTCCTAGCGATTTCGTGTCCCACAATGGCGTCATGTTTGTAATTTTCCCCTGCCACCCGAGTCGTGATTGTGCTGCATGCCACAGGGATACCGTGTGCAATGTCGGTCCGATCAGCTTCCGGGCCCGTGCGCGATTGTATAGCACCGCGAGCATGCCGTCCGTCCCCAACTGTGACCAGTCCGCTTGGTATGCGGGATCCCCCCGCGGGACGTGGATCCATTGATTTATTATCTTAAGCTGGGAGGCCCAATAATACAATTGAAGGTTGGGTAGTGCAATCCCTCCTTCGTACCAGCTTTTAACTAATTTATCGTGAGCTATACGAGCTGGGCCATTGTTCCACAGTAGAGCAGACACAAGTGCGGCGACCTGTTGGAAGTAGCGTGGGGCCACCACATGAGGAGTATTCTCCAACACATAAAGAAATCTAGGGAGAGCCATCATTTTGTATAATGCCGCTCGTCCAAGGAGGGTTAATGGCAGGGTAGCCCAGTATTTAACGTCTGCACGGAGACGTGCCAGAGGTGGCACCAGGTTTGCGTTATAAAAGTCTGCCGCATTAGTGGTGATAGCAATGCCCAGGTATTTAAATGAGCCGGACGCCAATTGTAGGGGGCAGTCATCCCGCAGTGTCGGTTCTGGGCCCCTGAGTACGAAGATTATAGATTTGGACCAGTTCAGGGTGTAGCCGGACGCCTTCCCATGCGCGTCGCACAGGGTCAACAGGGCAGGGATACCTTCGTTGGGATCTGTCATATAGATCAGCATGTCATCTGCATACAGTGACACTTTGTCTTCCCACCCGTCCTCCCATGTGAGTCCCCGAAACAGTGGCGTTGCTCTAAGCAGGATGGCCAGCGGCTCAAGCACCAGCGCAAATAGTAGGGGCGATAGCGGGCACCCTTGTCTCGTTCCGCGTCCTAATGGGAAGGGCTTCGAGATGTGACCATTCGCGACCACCTGTGCTATTGGCGACTTGTACAGTAGCCGGACCCATGCTATGTATTTCGGGCCGAAGCCCATGCGGGCCAGGACTGCAAATAGGTACTCCCACTCCACAAGATAAAACGCCATTTTGGCGTCCAGGGATAGGATGACTGCCTGTTTGGAAAGGAGATGCGCTCTCGCCAGAACCCCATGCACCCTCCGCAGATTCAGCGCTGTGCTCCTATGTGGCATGAAGCCTGATTGGTCTGGGTGTATCAGGGTGTGCAAGTGTGCCGTCAGGCGGCTAGCCAGGAGTTTCGCAAGTATCTTTGCCTCCACGTTGAGCAGGGAGATAGGTCGGTACGAGGAGCATAGTGTCTGCGGCTTGTCAGGTTTGGGGATGGCCACTATGGTGGCCGTGCGCTGATCCAGAGGGAGTGCAGCCTTAACAAGACTCTCTTCATACATATCTAGCAGGGGTTTGCTCAATAGGGGGGCTGATGCTTTGTACCATTCTACGGGTATCCCATTAGGACCAAGTGCCTTGCCAGATTGCAACGACTGTATTGCCAATTGGATTTCAGTTTCGGTTAAGTCAGTGTCCAGTTCCTGTTGCGCTTCTTGGGAAAGTGCGGGGACAGTGATTTGGTCGAGTGATGCAAACGCTTCCTGCTCCGTGACAGCCCTAATCGGTGTGTAGATTTCCTGATAGTGGCGCGCTAAAGTGTGTACGATTTGTTCAGGGTGTGTCAGCAGCTGGCCCGCCTGATTGTATAGCCTCTGAACGCCTCTGTTGCAACCACCCCTTCTGTCTAACCATGCCAGCATTTTTCCGGCTTTGTCCCCCACATCATATATCCTGCTGGCAGTGCTCGCCAAGTGTCCCTTGGTCACCGTTGTGAGGTGGGCCAAGTGTTGTTGTTGTTTGAGATGTAGCGCATGCGCGGTGTCAGGGGTGGGATCGGACATGTGGGCAACATTCGCGGTGTGGAGAGCCAATTCTAATTGAGCGAGTTCTTTTCTGGAGTCTCGCTTGTGCCCCGTGATAGTCGCTATTGCCGCGCCGCGCAGGACTGTTTTGTACGCCTCCCAAAGTGTTGAGGGTGAGGAGACCGTCCCTGCATTTTCTGTAAAATAGTGCGATGAGGCCAGTTTAAGCTTCCTTCTGACACCTGGGATCTGCAAATAGTTGGGGTATATTGGGTAGAGCCTGGCACGTTTCTGCTCCTTGGATGTGATGTGGAGGGACACTGGGGAGTGGTCAGATATACCCCTAGGTAGGATCTCAAGTTTGTCCACTGAACCCAGCCCCACCCCCAAAAAGAAAAGGTAGTCAATGCGTGAAAGACTGTTATGCGTAGATGAGTAGTGCGTGTACTGGTTTGCCGTTGGGTTCAAGTGACGCCAAACATCCGTGAGGCCCAATGCGGACAGGAAACCAGGAAGTGTGGCGGTTCCTCGTTGTCGGTCCCGTATGGGAAAGGTGTCTAATAGCGGGTCTGTTATGGCGTTAAAGTCCCCGCCAATGATCATGTCACCCTCTGGGAGGTCAATGAGAAACTGACCCAGCGCTGGTAGTGCTGTGGAATGTAGCGCCGGGGGAATGTATACTGACACCACGTTGAGGGGCTTCCCTTCCCATTGGCCGTGTATCACCGCAAATCGACCCTGGTCGTCCGTTTTGCGGCTGTCAATCATAAAAGAGGAGTTTTTCCTGAGGAGTATCCCAGTGCCCCTGGACCCCGTGGTGAACTCTGCATGTGCCGCCATGGTATATCCGCGCCTGTCAAGTGCTTTGCAGGTGGACCCGGCCAGGTGCGTCTCTTGCAACATCACCAAGTCTGGCCCGTGACGTTTAATGGTTTGGAGAACCAACCCCCTTTTAATTTTGTCCCCCAGGCCCCTAACATTCCACGTGAGCAATTTTAAAGGGGATACCGCTGTTAGTCGCGAGTCGCCTTCAGCGGGTGTGATTTTGTGTCGTTGGGCCATGTGGAGGTAAGACTAGTGTTTCTGAAGCGTGAAGGTGGAGCATAGCGCATGTGTGAAGACCTGTGATAGAAAACCAGGAGTGTACGGCTTGCAGTGGGACCATGATCCATAGCGAAGCGGTGATGACTGAGAACAATATCAACCATAACAATACAACTAACCTCCCTGCTCCCCTGCACCACGGACGAAAACCCGCCCGCATCCCCAACTTGGCAGAGTGCTTAATCCCGTCCCCGTCCATCTTACTTGCTCGTGGGGTTGGTGATACCCCTACAGGCACCGGCCGATGCCCGCCCTACTCAGCTCCATCAGCGTCAAGGTCCCAAGTGTTCATAAACATGTTGTCCCTCACGCAGATCACTCAGATTAGCCCCTAACTGGTTGCCCAGAGTCAAGTGGGTCTCTTTCAAGATCCGAATCCAATGCCGTCGCACCCTCTTCGTTCGTGGGAGTACCTGATGGGTGTGCCGTCTGTCCCCCGTTGCGATGGTGCTGTCGGTCTCTGTGCTGGCGCTGTGGTTGCCCCACCTGTCTCCATCCATCAAGCCATTCTCTAGCCACCTCCGGCGTATCAAAGAACCACGTCTTTCCTTCGGCCACTATGCGTAATTTGGCGGGGAAAAGCATGGAGTATGGTAGGCCTCTGTCCCGCAGTGCTTTTTTTACGTCTATGAAAGATTTTCTGCGCCTGGCCACCTCCGCGTGTAGTCTGGAAAGAAGGCCAGCGTTGAGTTTTGAATTTTTACTGGCGGGGAGTTCCGTGCCGCTTGTAGGATCGCGTCTCTGTCCCTAAAATTGAAGAGCCTGGCCAGCACAGGTCGCGGGGTGGCGCCCGGTTTGGCTGCTCCACCAGGGACTCGGTGCGCCCTTTCAACAGAAAAGAAGTGAGACAGGCCTTTAGGTTTCAGCTGGGTTTTGATCAGATCCTCAACGTATAAGTCCATCGCAGCTTTACGCTCCGATTCCGGCAGGCCTAGGATGCGGACGTTGTTCCTTCTGAAGCGCCCTTCCTGATCGTCGAGCTTCTCCTGCAGCTGTTTAGTGACTCTTTCCATGCGTTCCATGGCCACCTGCAGGTCCGAGGTGTCCTCAACCAGAGATTTCGTGACTACTTCCACTTGAGAGACCCTTTCCGCCATTTTGTGAAAGTCAGTTCGAAGCAGCGTGACTTCGGAGGAGATGGAACCCACCGTCGTCCGGACTTCGTTGAGGGTCTTCATTACGTCTTCAAGGGTCACTTTCGGAGTGCCACCCGTTTCTGGAGGAGCACCTGTGGAGTGGCGGCCGCCACTCTGGGAATGTCCATTCTGGCCGTATGCGAATTTGTCGAGCTTCGCCTGTGTCGTCGTGCTCCGTGTACCCTTTCCGGCCATGATGTTGCGTTGCTGACGGAGGTATGCGTGCTCCGCGTCTGGGTACACTGTCGTCTTTCGGGCCACGCAAGGCCTTCGGGTGTCCGGCTGATAAACTCGTGTCCCACTGAGTTCAAGGGGTTCTTGTGGTCCACTCAGGGCCAGAGGTGCCGCAGCCGGCCTTCGAGATAGTCAGTCCGTCGCTCTTTGGAAGGCGCTCGTTAGGCCTACAGCGTGGCTGTATATGAAGGCTCCGTGCAGTGTGGCACCACCAAGCGCGACGATAGTAATGTTCCCGAGGGGGGGGCCCCCCCTGTGTAGTGCCTCCAAGCCCCTTCGTGCACCCCTGCAGTGGCTACCGTGCGGGACCGTCCGCACCCAGAAGGCGCCTACTCCAGGCTGGTTGCACTGCGGATAGCCCCACTCCACGCCGCCTCTGTGTCAGGATGTCGGTGCCCCCACGCGCCTGTCCGTGAAGCTGGGGTGAGTCCCAGACCGGCGGTAGCGCAGGGAGGCGGCCGGGTCTCGGTGCAGATCCCCTCACCTTGGTGCGCAATCGGCGTCACTGGTCACTCGGATCCCCCAAGTATGGCGCAGTCCTTGGCGCAGGGAGGCTCCCGCTGTTCTTTGCTTCTTCACCATGCGGCGCTCGCCGCTAGTTCCGGCTCCCTTGGACCCCTCGGTACACGCAGGGGCGGGCGCTGGAAGGACAGTGCGTCTGTGGGGCCTCAGTGGCAAAGCGGAGCGGCTGCCGGCCGGTGTCAGGGTGCCCAGGCCGGGGAGGGTGAACTTCCGCCCGGGTCCGCTGTCTACCTGAGGTCGGTGCTGTTAGGCTGGCGCAGGCCCCGTTTCGCTGTCTCCGACAGGAGCCGTTCCCGGCGTCCGATGATCACCGGGGTTGAAGTAATCAACGCCGCTCGGGTTCTCGAGCCGATGTCGCCCCTTCGGGCGGGTGATGAGGCGGATGGAAGTACGGATAGTTAGTGCGGGCCGGTTTGCCTGACGGAGCTCCCGCTTCAAGCTGCCGCCATGCTCGGCAGTTGGCCACGCCCCCTTCTGTATTGTACTTTTACTGTCTCCTCATGGCAGTGCTAATTGTCCTCTTTGTACAGCACTCATATACCCAATCTGGGTCTTGTTCGCGCTTTATAAAACTTTTCAAATAAATAAATAATAATAAACTTATAGTAGCTGCTTCCGAATAATGCAGCAGTTGTCTCTTGAGACAGCATGCTGCCCTCCTGCTAAGCAATGTGAAGCACCCCCAGGAAGGGGAACACATGAGTCTGCTGCAAGGAGGGGGTGTGACCTCCTCCTGCCAGGATGGCCAAAGGGTGGTGGTCACAGATGGCCCAGCTTCAAAGAGAGGCAAACGTGAGTCACACCTTAGCTTGCCCGCTCCTTTGGGCAAGTATACAGGATGGACTCTGCGGCAGATAGGGAAAATCCATTGTAGACCTGGTTTTCAAGGAGCAGTGGCTCATTATACTGGACACGCCTCAAGGGTGTGCCCAAGTCTCTGTCCTAGGGAGAATGGGGCCCAGCATCTTGGATTGGGGCAAACAGATGCACCATGAGATTGTTTAGTGGCAACTCCACAGGAAATTATGTAAAAGTGTGCAGGGTTGACCCGTGGCAATTGTGGCCCCATTATTAGAAAGTCTGAACGTGGCAAAAAAATGGCATCCCTGGTATCCACCCTCAGAACCCTGCTGGACTCAGAAAAAGCAGCTGCTGCACTTGTGCCCTAGAGAAAGAGAGGCTGCGCCGAGGAAGACTGCACCTGTTGCACCTACTGGACCACGACTGAACTTCAGAAAGAGAAGGGCTGCTCCTGCTGTGGAACCCCTGGAGAAAGACCCAAAGGGCTGGGCCTGCTCCCACTCATTTCATGGACCAGTGAGTGGACTCAAAGGGCTAGTTGGCTAGTATCCTGTTAAGCTTTACTGACACATAAGCTAAAGAAGTCATGCACCTGCATAGTGCCCATCTGACCAGTGCGTACTGGACTTGCCCTGGAACCCGTTGGTGTAGCCGAGATATTGTGTTCTAGCCCCTGAGAAGTCCCTCTCAGGTCCTGAAGCCTTGGCTAATGCTGGAGTGTAGTCTTTCTCACCACAGGGCTTCAAATTGTGAGGCAAAGCCAAACATAATGATTTTCTAAACTCAAAACCCGAGGCTCATCAACTACCGCTACTTGCTGGTTTATGGGTAGCCTTGAACGCAGTTGTGAACCAAGGCTTTCACCACTCAATCAATCAATCAGGGATTTCTGAAGCGCACTACTCGCCTGCGAGGGTCTCAAGGAGCTGGGGGGGATTATCAGACAGCTCCGAGTCATCCGAAGAGTCAGGTCTTGAGGCTCTTCCTGAATGCCTGCAGTGTGGGTGTTAATCTGATGCTGAGGGGTAGTTTGTTCCAGGTCTTGGCTGCGATGTAAGAGAAGGCTCTTCCTCCCGTTCTGGTTCTCTGGATGTGAGGGATTTCGGCCAGGGCGAGGTCGAGAGAGCAGAGGTTTCTCTTGGGGCGTGGAAGGAGATTCTTTCATTGAGGTATTGGGGTCCGGTGTTGTGGAGGGATTTGTAGGCATGAGTGAGCAGCTTGAAGGTTACTCTCTTTTCAACAGGGAGCCAGTGGAGGTCTCGTAGGTGATGGGTGATGTGGTCTTGTCGTGGATGCAGAGGGCGAGTCTGGCTGCAGCGTTCTGGTCGGTGTGGAGTTTGTGGAGTTGAGATTTGTTGATTCTGGCGTAGAGGGTGTTCCCATAGTCCAGCCTGCTTATTATGAGACCGTGGGTGACCGGACCCCTGGACTTCGCCGATCTGTTGGCTTTTAATCCAAGGCCGGACTCCTTCTACAAAGGACCCTGCCGACGTCACCATTGATGGGAAAAAGCACCAGAAAAGTTTATAAATGCATAGATAAATTCTTGACCATGACCAACCCGAAGCCCGCATCCAACTACAACTTCCACTGTGGTCAGCTTGAAACTTCGACTTTACCCCAGACCATTGCGTTCAATGCACATAGACTAATGCTAAGAGGGAAAAGCAGTGACTTACAAACTTTTTGGAGTGAAATGCAATGATTTTTGAAAATCTGGCAAAATTTGTTGTGTTTTGTTATTGTGTTGTTTTTATTTATTAACTGTTTTGCTACTGATAAAAGCGTTACTCTTGTTTCCCTTTGAGGTAATCCTGACAGCTCTGTGCCACAGCTACCCGGGACTGAGCTACGATTTGACTTAGAGAAGCTTAACTGGACCGAACACGAAATAGTGACATCATTACTTGGTGAGGTAGCACAACTACTCCAACTAATAATACACTTCTCTAACAGGCCTATGTTCACCGCAATAACCCCAATACTCAATGACTCCCTCACCACAGACACTTTTCCAGGTACCTGGAAATACTCCACCAAATTACCCCTTTTGAAGAAACTCTCAGCAGACCAGAAAACAGCCTGGAAATATTTGTCACCAAATGACTGGCTGATCACCTCAACAACAACCACCCGTCCCCTCTCAATCTGATTTCAGGCCCAATGGCAGCACCAAGACCACCCTCATTGCTGCCAACAATGACATCGGCATGATAATGGGCAGAGAAGACACAGCGGCACTCAACCTCTAAATTGCATTGGACCCCATCTCCTCCACTATCTTTATACGTCTTCACAAAGCTAGCATACGCATTTTTTAATTTTATTTTTATTACAGAGTTTTATATAGCGCAAACTTGACCCGAATAGGGTATCCGAGCGCTTTACATAGCATCAGTTGCATTACATGAGGACATATTAATTTTTACTATGTCCCATTTTACATGGATCAGCTCTTTCCACACTAGATGCACACAGTCCATCAGCCTGCCACTGTACACCTCTACACGGTCAACCTGATGGGCGGAGTCTCCCAAGGATTCTCACGGATCCTCATTCAGCCCCACACTGTTCAATGCCTACATGACACTTCTCGCAAACATCATCTGAACATCATTTAAACCCACAGAATCAGCATCATCCCATATATTGACAAAACCTACCTCATCCTCCCTCTCTAGTGAAACTCCCAACATCCAGACCAAGTTCACCACCTACACAGTCTGAACTCGTCAGCTAAATGAAGATCAGCTGTCCGAAGTTCAACTTAGCAAGACATAGATGGTACTCTTGGATAAGACACCTGACTATGGACCTCAGCCTGGTGGCCAGCCGAACTCTGACCACCAACGATTCTGGCCAAATCAAGCTGGGAACCTAGGAATTGTGGTGGATAACGAGCTCGTGATGATGATCCAAATCAACACAGTTGCCTTCTCCTGCTTCCACATCTCTGAGATCTTCAGAAAACTATAAATGGCTCCCACACAGCACCTGCAGAACTCAAAGTCCATCCATGTACGCACAGCTCCAAGACCTCCACGGGCTCCCTTGTGCACAAACATTCACTCTTCAAGCTCTTTACAGAAAGATACAAGGTCAACACAATTTAGGACCCACATAACAGCTGCATCAGTTTCCACAACCCAACTAGAAGCCTCCACGCAGTCCGCCGCCTGCTTTTCCACGTCCCGCACTACAGAAGAGCCAGAACCTGGAACAACCTCCCCCCGCATATCAGAGCTACTGGCTCAAATCTAAAAGAAACTGAAAACCTCACTCTTCCATTAGGCCCTTCTTTCTAGTGCCAGGGTACCCTCACGGCTGAGCTGTGTGCTTTACAAATACACATAACATAACATGGTATAACTTAACAACACATGACATAGCACTCTAATTATTAATGTGTTTTATTACTGAACCAACAATTCTAGGTGACCATTGTCCTTGCTTGCTGCTACACTATTGCAGACAGTGAAGGTTGAAAGGTAGTAAATAAAAAAAGAATGGGAAAGACAAGGTGAAAATAGGATAAAAGTAACAGTTGTTACTTACAGCACTGGGAAAATACAGAAGAGCAATATGAAACCCAATTAAAAAGTTATTGTGAGGTAGTGTAAAAGGGTCATTCTAAACTGAAAGACTCAAATATAATAAGGAAAGAAATACCTTTAAACTTGCATTATTAAGAATATTGCAAGCCACCCTATGATCTTATAAAGGCTCTCAGCCTGTGGCTTCATTATATAGTGTTTTGTTATCCCCATGTATCGCTGTATATATATCATTACATTTTTGGCCCCCATTACTTTAAAACTACTGAACTAATTTACATCAAACACAAAAAGGACCATTTCTCCACCATAATATATATTCCTGTGAAATTTAATCAAAACCCGTTCAGCCATTTCGATGCTACATCTGCTGGAAGAGTCTATGTGAAATACATTTTTAGGTTTCGAACCTGGCGAGGGGCACAGCCCCTCCCAGTTTGAAAACTTTTGTTTTCAGTAGGGACGTCGGCCCCGCCTCTGCCTCTCATTGGTTAGCTCCATAAATGGAGGCTAGCCATTGGGAGACAGAGGCTGTCAATCGCGCTTTCTCTTGAAAACGCGATTCGGGGGCGTTTCTGGTGCTTTTTTTAAGCCCCGCCCCTTTGTCCCGGGCCGCGCTGCGATTGGCTGCCGGCCCGGGACACCCCCGTGACGTCATTCCCGGGCCGCGCTGTGATTGGCTGCCGGCCGGGACACCCCCGTGACGTCAGCCAATCACAGCGCGGCCCGGGACCTGACTTGTTTTCCGGCCGACTTTTGTTTGAAACACAGAATTTTAACTATTTAAAAGAAATAGCGTCTAAGTCACAAAGAAGATAATGTACTGGAACCAAAGTGTCAACACAAAAAAGTATGATATATCAGACATAGGCAACTTCAGAGATTACAAATTGACTTGTCCAGTTGTCCCATGTTTGGTGTGAATTATTGACACAGTCATGTATACTTCCATTGCTGTGTGACTCGTAGTTTTTACGGTTTCCTTATGCTTATAAAACTTTTGCCCCCAACTGTAAAAAAATTGCAGGACTAGAGATTTTAATATTGCAGCAATTATTCTCTGTCTGTAAAGTGCCACTCAAAGTATCACACGTGAGAAATGCAAACGTCACACATAGGCACTTGTCCAATTATAGAATCGTGCACATTTACATAAAGTAAAGTTGATACGTGCAGCAGATATGTTTTTCCATATAAAATTTTCCAGGGCACGGACAGTGTCTACTTCCTTTAGCCAGCAGAGAGCGCCCAACGCACACGATACTTCGATGCCATTAGTCTTGAAGGCGTGCTCTGCAGATGGCGCTGTAGATACAACAGTCCACCCGTTCCTGGTCTAGTCTCTATGCCTATCGCTGACCCGGCCTGTTTGCGACAACGCCTCCGCAGGTGACGCTCTTGCTGTTCTGCACGTCTCGCTGCTCCGTCTTAACCTCTGTGATCTCCTTGGAACCTGTGTCTCTCTTCTCTCCGCTTAGCACCGACAACAGCAACATGGCAGCAGCACTGCGAGCGTGCAGCCGGGGGCTGGGGCACAGCCAGTTCTGCGTCCTCATGCGGGCAAGGTGAGTCCAGAGGTCCTAGAGTCCTCGAGGACAGTGGCACAGTAACGGTGCCTTGGGCTTATGCCGGTGGGTGAGTTCTGGTGATAGTGGGCGTGGGTAGAGAACTTCAACTAGGAGAATAATTAGGTGATAGGGTTAGAGCTACAATGGCAAGCAGGCCAGAGAGTTGTCCTTGGTGACTGAAGGAGGTATGAGGCCTCAGCAGGGTGAGGGCATTAAAGTGGCTGCAGGGAGGGGGTATAAGGGTGCACGGTTTAGCTGTACCTTGAGTGGGAGCAGTGCTAATGATTTAAGGGATGTGGAAGGATTCTTTTTCTTTTCTATCCCAACCAAATACACCTGCTTCTCGCCAGTTCCAAGTGCTTTAGTCTACACACTCCTGCAACAAATAGGCCCTGCCATAGGACGTTTCTAATTTTCAGTGATGGCTCTAGAAAGGATGGTTAAGGACCCTGGAGGTGTTGCTCAGAGCAAGCGGCTAACTCTTGTATAATATTTAAGTCAATACATGTGTACTTCAAAGTTAGGGACGATCGTTTTACTGCACGAGCCCTCGCAGCTGTCAGACAAGAGACGTCCTTGGTCTGTCCTCGACTGTCACTGTTTCACATTGGCTTTGCTGTGAACAGTTGATGTGCGTGCGTACGTTAGGCGGGGCTCAGTTTGCGTGTGCAGACTTTTCAAGATGCACCCCTGCGCCGCCTAACCTGGCAGGGTTATAGCCAAGTTCTGTAACTGTGCGCCTAGTCTCACTGGAACAGCACATCTCGTCACATCCGGCTGCTAAATAACCTTTCGTTATTATCATAGCACGTTCTGCTGTCTTGCTGCTGAAACCATTGTCACTTCAAAGATTGGCCGAACGATCCAGAGTCCGGATCGTCATGGTCGTGCCTCGGTAGTCGTCCTGGAACAAAAAGGCATCCGAGAAATGCAGCACAGGAATCCCTTGACCCCCCCCCACTCCTTTCCCATTCAGCGTCTTAATTTTTTTTTACAACTTGGTTCACATGTAATCATACTTCGTTTTTTTTTTTTGCACGTAATAAGACGGTGTGAAACGAGCACCTTTGACCCTTCTCACGCTCCTACCGTTTATCCATCTATTTACCCTTTCAACCACTCCTCCTCCTGTCCGTTCTTCACCCTTCTAACTATCCTACCATTGCCCCATTCATCCGTCCATCCATCTAGTCCCCCATCAATATGTTCAAGTATCCATCTGTCTTTTGAAGATCCACTCTTCCCCATCTGTCCATTCTTCTGTCCTTCAATTCACTTTTACCAGCCAATCCTTTTACTCTTCCATCCCACATTTCACCCTTCAAACTTTAAAACCTTTCACACATCCATCCATTCTTTCACGCTTTCATCCTTCCTTTCACCTTGCTTCTGTCCATTTTATTTATTTATTTATTTATTATTTATAAAGTTTTATATAGCGCAAACAAGATCCCAATGAAATTGCAAATTGCATCCCCATGAAACTTTGCATCATCACCCAATGTAGTGAAAGCAATAGGTCTGCAAAGTTTTGTGGAGATTCATCAAATGGTGGAAAAGTTATTACCAATCAAAATTTCAAGGAATTCCTATCTCTGGGATCTTAACTCTAACTAGAGAGTAGTTACCGTCACTCTGTTATACTTATATTTATATATATTCACTTAAAAAACAAAGATTAAAGTAACATCATAGTTATGTGAGAATTTCAGTGACAACGTTTTTGTTTTGAACCCCAAAAACCACACCAATTCTGCAGTTATACTGCTAACTATAACTTGCTTTCTCGCCTTTCACTGCTAATGATCTCACATATTACATCACTTATGAAATGTTTTATGACAGCATTGATGACATCAATGATGACATCTCAAATGACATCATTCATGACATCAACAAGGTACTTTAAAACACATCATATTTATTAAATTTGATTAAACTACGTCTCTGTGACTCTCTTTTCACATCGTTTTTATTATTACATTTTGGGGTGAAAATGTGAAAATAAATAGTCAGTGATATATTAATTTTTCTTTAAGAGAAAAAATAAAACAAACATGTTTCTGAGTCTACCTTTTAACATTTTTCTCTCTAAAAAATCCAATCATAAAAACAACCACAAATGTCGGGTGGGGGTGGCCACGCCTGCGACCAAGATGGCTGTACGGCTGTGAAGCTCCAGCTCTGATAGCCCAACATCGGCGACTTACAGGCCAGAACACCCCCTACTTCATCATCTGCACTGCTTGCAATGCTGGTCGGAGCTATACGTGAGCTGTCCACTGCTCCTTGCCTCTGGAATTGGTGAATCGGGACAGGAACAACGAGCCGCGTGGACGGGTTCAGGCTTCACCAGAGGCCCTGCGGCGACAGGGGCCCGCGGGTGAGCCTGAGGACTGGGCTATCGAGCCCTGCTGGACCCTCCCCAGCTCTATCAGCGACACTAACGGCCATCAGCTCAAGGCAGCCCGTGCTCGTGGGCCCGCGTTGGCTGTGACAGCAGGCGCTGATGACGACTCACATACTGGGCAGCTGGCTGGGACGCACTGGGCGGTGGCGGTCCTTTTCTCCTGCTGGGCTTAACCTGCTGGATGACTGCAGCCCCTGGGGAGCAGGGATGTGGGGCCACGCCCGGCTCCTGGACTACACCGCTGCATATCGGGGCGGGCCCTGGCCCGGTGGACCAGCAGCTGGGACTGATGAGTGAGCGAGATGAGTGCGTTCCCTGCAGCCCGGCTGATGGACCTTCATCATCCCCGCTAACAAACCTCTTTGGCCCCTCCTGCTCCAGGAGCCCTGGTTTTGCCACTGCTGCTTCCACCTGTGGACTTGGAATTAAAGTTGACGCTAAACTCACAATGGCCAATCAAGTCTCCACTGTTTGTGGCACCTGTGTGGGCCTACTTAGGCTTCTGAGGAGACTCTCTCCCATCCTATCATTTTCCACCATGAGAACAGTGGCATCTGCCATGATCCTAGCCCTCCTTGATTATGCCAATTCACTCTATATTGGACTGCCAGATTCCTTAGTGGGCAGACTGCAGATAGTTATGAACGATGCCGCCAGACTCATCTTAAAACTACAGAGGCACACGCGAGCA
Source organism: Lissotriton vulgaris (assembly GCF_964263255.1). NCBI lineage: Eukaryota > Metazoa > Chordata > Amphibia > Caudata > Salamandridae > Lissotriton > Lissotriton vulgaris. Next base: position 176,006 of record NW_028244346.1, read on the forward strand.
TCCCCCCTCCTTCAACGCCTCCACTGGCTGCCTCTTAAACAAAGAGCAAAATTTAAGGGCCTCTGCATCGTTCACAAAGCTATTCACAGTCAGGCCCCCATGTATATTAAACAACCTCTTCAGAGATATGTACCAGGCCGCTCGCTAAGATCCTCCACGGCGAGCCTTTTAAAATGCCCACGCTTCAACTACATCACCAAGGGACGACGAGCCTTCTCTAGCCTCCTACCCACTCTCTGGAACAAGCTGCCGAGCCATCTCCGCGCGGAAAGCCGCCTTCCTCCCTTCAGAGAACAAGTAAAAACCATCCTGTTCACAGAAGCTTGGTCATAATCATCCAGCTAATCTTCTTACAGCGCTTAGAGACCTTTGGTATTAAGCGCTCAACAAATTCAAATCAACATAACATAACATAACTTGGGGAAACTCCCCCTTGGCTATATTGCTGTGCCCAAGACCTGGTGAAGTTGTGGGCTGGCCCTTACCCTTTTTCTACTGTGTACTGTAGACATGCTGCTCTGGGTCCTCGCGCTCATCAAGGTACTTTCATCTACTGGACAGGCAGTCATTACTGCACTGTGGGGACTGGCCCTCTCCCAAACCTTTATCTGGAGTGACAAACTGACTAGGTGCTACACGGGAGTTCCCGTGGTTTCAACAATCTGCTGCCCTGCTGATATGAGGCACCTCCTCTTACACATGTACAGAGCTCATTGTGATTCCCCAGTACTGCCCCTGGTGGCTACTCAGCAATTAGGGTAGAGGGAACCCAAACAATGGAAGCTCTCAATTGAATGGACCAGGCAATCCAATAGATAGGGGACTATGTCCAATACTGAGGAGCGGGAATCCAGCCGGTGGAACACGCGATGGGGACGGACGCCATTATGGCATACCTACAAAGTCCTCCATGACGCAAGACTAACATACCTGAACTACCACCTCTCAATCGACGTACCCACCAGACACCTCCGCTCTGTTCAGCTGGCCCTGCCACTGTCCCTCGGATCCACAAGACTAGAACTGGAGGAAGATCCTTCTCCCACCTCGCCGCCAAGAACTGGAACACCCTACCTCTCCACCTCAGACAATCCCTGTCACTGACCCAATTCAGGAAGGATCTCAAGACCTGGATCTTCAATTGAACCCCATCGCTCAGACGACTCAGCAGCCCCCACCCCTTGCCCCTCCTCCCGTGCCTTGAAACCCTCATGGATGTGTAGCCGCGCCTAACAAACCCTGATTGATTGATTGATCGATTGATATGGCGCTGAGGATCGGCTTCCACTCCATAGATGCACAACTTGACACTCTAAACAGCCGCCTCTGGCTCGTATGGGGAAAGAATAGAAAACCAGAATACCCGCATGGACGGCGCAGAGGAGCACATTTCAAGCTTGGAGAATGGCACCACCTCCCTTCATAAACGTCTGGAAAAACTGGAGCAACTCTAAAAGACAGTTGCTGTCAAAACAAAGATCTCGAAGCAAGATCCAAAAGGAACAATATCCGCATCACAGGAATTGCAGAGTCCACCAACATGGGCCGACCGGACAAGTTTGTAGAGCAAATACTTGTAAAGTTATTTGACAGCACCAGCTAACATACAACTTTGTAGTTGAGAGAGTGCGTATAATGCTGGGTCCCAAACGACTGCTTGGTGCACCCCTTACCCAATAAGAGCCAGCCTATTACATTTTAGAGACAGAGACACGGTGCTGCGCCTAGCCTGTGAATGGGGCCCAGTACAATACCAAGGGGCTGCCATTTCACGTTGATAGTAGAGGAGGTAAAACGTAAATTTCAAGATGCCAAGGCTCTCCTCCACAAAAAAGGCATTAAATATAGCATGCTGTACCTGGCCAGGCTCTGAGTGGGAGTAGATGGCAGAACCAGATTCTTTGACTCTCCAGCTGAGGCGCTCTCCTTCTGTAGGAAGCTACCTTCCAACATGTCCCAGTCACCGCACGTCTCTCTGGGCCCTGCTCCGATGGGCTTTCAGTACTCGCAACAGGTGGACCCATTTCCCTCTAGCTGATTCGAACATACCTGGATCCCGTATCCTGGTGTCCCTGGAAGTTCTTCTGATAGACAGCTCGTTCTTATTTAATTCACAGCGCCAACTTATGTGGGACAAATTATCTTAGCCTGTAGTCATATATTGGATTATATCAGATATGTACCTTAATGGCCTCCGTTTGCCGTAGCTTTGCCCACCCTCGAGCTGTTTACCATGTTTAGACCTTTATGACCTCTGTTTCTTTGTTGGTTATCTGGGATTCACTGAGACATTTGATGCTCTATGTGGTTGGGGGGTGGTTGGGGGTTTCTTGTCTCAAAGGGGATTGTATGAAGTTTGTCTTTTTTAATTTCTTACACTCACTCAGAAGGTATTAAGTTTGATGTCTCACACCATGCGGATCACACCGTTTTTGTTCCGCTCATGACATCTTTGTGCCAAGCCACCTCCGCTGAGATAGCGTTCCTCTCTTGGAACGTTAGAGGTTTAAACGATCCTCAAAAAAGCAAGCAAGTAATTTCCTACCTCAATAGGCACGAGACAAAAATAACTTTCATGCAGGTGACACATTTACCCCCTTAGGATGCCCCTTCATTTCCGAAAGCATGGGGTGCCCAAAGGTATTTCTCTAGTTACAGTATATATCCATGGGGTGTGTGCATGCTTATCCCCAGAGGCGCCCACTTCCACCTTATTAGCAGTTTCATTGATAAAGAAGGTCATTAAGTGATATTGAAACAAAGGATTGCTGATGATTATGTACTGCTTGTGAACCCAGACAGCTTTCACAAAATCATTTCTAAAATGGAACAGATAGATGCTTCCACTGTCATATTGGGTGGGGATTTAAATATGGCACATTACCCGTCACTAGACTGTACAAGGACCCCTAGTGTTAGCCAACCCTAAGCAGCTAGGGTATTCCAGGTTATTCCAGGTTATCCTTGATACTTATTGCTTAAGAGACGCATGGCGCCACGCACATCCTACCACACCAGCATGTTTTTGCCTTTACTCCACACCTCATGAAGTGTGGACACACATTGATTACTAGTACTTGTCATCTATCACGCTCTCATGGTTGCAGGACACACAACATCTGCCTCGCATCCTTTCTGACCACTCCCCAGTTAAGATGACTCACCGTATTCTGTTTGCCGGGGATTGGAAAGAAGATGGTGCCTCTCTTGCACCTCCCTCCTGGACATCGTTTCCGCTCCAAACTTAGGGACTCTGTATTGGAATATTTTGAATTGAGTACTGGCTCCGTCCCTCATCAAGCCACCTTATGGAAAGCCTTCAAAGTATACATTCGGGGAATATGTATTTCAAAGCATGCTGTGGTCATCTGAGATATCCGAAAGAGCATAGTGCAGACGGAAGCAGAGTTGAGAACTGTAGATGAGGCTGCTGCACAGGTATGGTGAGGGCCGACTTGCTCCAGCGATCGAAATTGCTGGATGAATTCTGTTCGTTGGCTGAAAGGGAGACCACATTCCTCTGCAAGTTTGCTCGGGCCCGCCGATATGGGGAGGCTGAACTCCCGGGATGAACCCTGGCACGACTCCTCCAACAGAGTCACTTCTTGAAAGTGGTGAATGGGTCACCAGTATTACAGATGTGACTCGCACCCTAATACCATGAGCAGCTGTATGCCACCAAACTCACGGAGGGAGAGGACACTAGAGAAGCCTATTTAGAAGAGTCTACAATGGTATGGGTCAATGATGCCGAAAGGCAATTTCTAAGTGAGACTTTCTCAAAGGGGATTGAAGAAGTCGCCCAAGCCATAGACACCCTAGGTGACCCTAAAACACCTGGCCTAGATGGCTTGACGGGTGCAATTTATAAGGCGTATAAATAAATTCTCCTTCCAAACCATTTGGACATGTACTCCAAAAGCCTTGAGGAGTGCACACTACCGTGTACACTTAGAAGAGCGGTAATTATTCTACTGCTAAAGCCTTGCAAGGACCCTTAACCGTGCGCCTCGTACCACCCATTGTCCCCCCTAAACTTTGAAAATAAAATTCTGGCCAAAATACTTGGCACTAGATTGGCACTACTGATGGATCAGACCATATCACTAGTCCAAACAGGGTTTATACCTCACAGGCCCATGTCCGTAAACATCCGTACAGTATTTGCAGTTCCCAACAGAGTCTCTCCAGACCTTCCAGCGGCCATTGCACTGCTGGATGCGGAAAAGGCCTTTGATTCTCTTGAGTGGCCCTTCCTTCAGGTGACATTGCGTAAACTCAGGATCCCCACTGGCTTCATAAAACTGATTATGCCCCTTTACTTTGCACTGCTGGTACGGCTCTGTGTTAATGGCACACTTACTGACTCGTTCGCTACAGCCAGGGGCATGGGATAGGGTTGTCCCCTATCCTCCCTCCTATTTGTCATTGTTATGGATCAAGTGGTGCGTCACTTGTAAGAAAAGCACCCACACCGAGGCCTCCAATTCCACCCTGATCTGCTCCTTATATCCATGTATGCAGACAATATTTTATTATTTATCCGTAATCCTGTGCATATCTCACACCTATCATCCGTGAAATCATCCGAGGGTTTTTCAGACCTCCATATTAATTGGGCAAAATCTGAATTATTTCCTCTCACTGACGTCACCAAGGAGCAGGTCATTCGTTTAAACTATGGTCCGTCCATTGAGAAACTCACAATCCAGGTTGAGCTATGGCTGCGCCTTCCTTTCTCCATGGCTGGCTAGATGGCCATTATCAAGATGGTTGTTCTGCCCAGATTTCTGTATCTCTTTTTAAACGTCCCCATACCCCTCACCAATACTTTCTTCCGCACTCTCCAGGGTTTACTGATACAGCTTATTTGGGCCGGTCGCAGACCCAGGATTCAGTGGGATTCACTTATACTCCCTTACGACAGGGGCGGATTTGGGGTTCCTGATTTTCAATTATATTAGTTAACTGCACAATGCCAATTAGCGTCATACTGGTTTCACGCAGACGCCAGACTACCCTACTCTATATCCAAGCAGGACCAAGTAGAGGATATCCCTCTCTCCTCCATCCTACCCAGTGGAATTAAACTGGACCACGTTGACATAAAGGCACTGTCCTCTACGAGCTGGGCGTGGCACAAAAGTAATCAACTCCTGGGGAAGGGCAATTTGTTCTACCCCAACTCCCAGTAACCAACAACCCCTGGATACCCCCAATGTGGGAACTGGTAGTTCAACGTACACTAAGGAAGTTTGAACTACACACACTTGGAGATGTCTTCCCAAATGGTCATGTCATCTCTCAAACGGACGATACAAGGTTTACACATGCTACACAACTGGACCTCGTTATAATGTGGTGGCTACATGCTGCTCTCCATGCTTGTATCCCTACATACCCCATTGCTCCTGATGACTTCCCCACACTAACATTGTTATCATCAGACCCAGAAGGGGGTACATTAATTTCTAAACTCTACTAGGCCTGCCTGTCCCTGAAAACCCATTCGAAACAGGAAGACACGGGATAAGTAGGAAGCTGATTTCAGCCGAGCCCTATTAGACAAAGAATGGCACTATTGTTGTGAGCAGACCAAACTAATAACTCTAAATTATGACCAGAAGCTGCTACACCTTAAATTCCTACACAGGGCATATGTCACTCCCAGCGCAACTGCTAAAATAGACCCCGACAGGTCCTCCAATTGTCTGAAATGCAACATACCTGATGCTAACTTCGCACACCTCACCTGGACCTGCCCACAAATTATTCAGTATTGGAACACTATATTTGAACACCATTAATCAATGATTGATATTGAACTCCTCACTGACCCCTTCATAGCACTCCTAGGTTACGTAGCAGCAGGGCACAAGTCATAAAAAAAGAAGCGGGGGGACGCTGTCGCCGGAAGTGACGTCACGACAGGACGTGACGTCACGAAAGGTGCCGAGCTCCTTGTCCCAGAGAGGCCAATGAGTGAAGTCCAGCTGTTTGGCAGGGGGGAAGGCGTCCCCCCAATAAAATAAGTGGGGGGACGCCATCCACCCGCGTGGTACCCCGACTCGAGCCCTGCGTAGCAGACATCCCAAAATTGATGCGCAGGTATACAGAATAGCGCTGTTGCTAGCTAAACGAGAGATAGTGTTGCATTGGAGGTAATGGTGTCAGGTCAACAGTTAAGGCTTGGCTCATAAGTTTATTCAATTGCAACTCTGTGAGTAAAATGTATTATACACTCCAACCGCCCACTTCCAGGCAAAAGGATATCTGGCTACCACTGTAGGACTACCTTCTAACACATGACCACATTGCTGCTTCTTAAATGTGCACCGCAAATAAATGCGAGCCTCATACTACTATGTAATGTATGTTTGAACATCTCAAATGGTAATTCTGTACTGTTGTATAAATCCCGCCACACCTTTAGTGCATGACGGAATGATGTTTCTGTAATATAGTCCTAAATGCTTACCTTCCAATAGTATTATTATTCAATCTACTACTACCCATGTACTGGGTTTTCTGTTTCTATTTTCTCTTTAAAAGAAACAAAAAAACAACCACAAAAGGGACTTGTATTTTATGTTTTACATCTTCAGGCCACATAAAATGCAACCATACAACCAGCCCCTAAGTGGCACAGCAGTCTCAGCTGTAGAGCAAAAGCTCCAGCCTGGGAAATACTTTAAAAACAAATGGTAAGTTCTCCTTGGGTCATGGTTTCAGTGACCAAGGAGACTTACTGTTTTTTTTCTAGTGTTCCTCAGGGGGCTGCAGAGCTCCCTGCAGCCCTGCGCAACATAAAAAAAGCAATTGGGAGGTATCCCTGCCATTACTAGGACCAACACCAAAAACGAAATATATGTATAAAGTCTTTAAAGGCCATTATTGTAAGTGTAATTGCCTTCATATAGCGCTTACTAGCCCAAATGAGCCGTCAAAGCACTTTTCCGATGAGTAGCATGCTACTCCGGAACACATAAAGGATTAGTGGTGAATTAGTATAGTGAAATATGAAAGTCATTTGAACGGTGGATTCGTTAGCTTGTTATGTGGATTGAGAAGGATAGTGGAAGGATAGAAAAGGGAAAAGGTTTGCATTTATATTGCGCTTGATACCCCTGATGAGGTGTTAGAGCACTTTTTGGTGTTCAGCACGCTACTTCGGAACCCAAACAGAATTAGTTGGGAATTAGTATAGAGAAATATGAAACTATTTTGAGTGGTGGACATGCTAGTCTGTAAATTTGATTGAAAAGTAATAGTGAAGGATGGAAGAAGGAAGGGTATTTTTTGGGGAGGGGGAGTTCATAGCAGTAGGAGGGGGATTGGGCTGAGTAATGGGGAGGTGGAGGGGGAAGAGTCAGAGGTAATGGTTTACAAAGGCTTGTTTGGGAGATTGGAATAGTAAAAGAGGTATGAGTTGATGCAAGGGGGAGGAGGAGGGAGGAGTCTAGAAAGGGTTATTTTGGGGATCATAGGAGTGGTATGGGTTTTGGGATGAAGGATATAGAGGAGGTAGAGGATATATTGAAAGAGGTATACAGTGAGAAATAGGGTAGTGCATTGGAAAGAGCAGGAGAATGAGGTTTGAGATGAGTCAGAGAGTTGAGGTAAAGGATATATTGAGAGTGGTATAGGGTGAGATATACGGTAGTGCATTGGATATGCTGAATTCGAAGCAAAGTAATAAATGTATAAATACATAAGAATGTGGAAGGTATATATATATATATATATATATATATATTTTTTTTTTTTATTTTTTTTTTTTCACTCCCCAAGTGCCGGTAAACAAGTTAGGCTGTCAAAGGGCGGTCCCGCCAGGCCACCGGCAGGCATGAAATGTATCTCCAAAGTCTTTCTCCGTAATTCTGGAAGAAATGCAGGACACCCAGAGCTTTAGTGAAGGTATTTTATTCCAAGCAGACGGAAAAGGTCTCACGACGCGTTTCACCAATTAAGGCTTGATCACGCTCGCCTCAAATGTGCTGTCAGCCATATTTAAACCCACAACACCACGTGTAAAGACATTCAATGCATGTAATAGACGGACATATTGTAACAGTGCGAACAAACTGAACTTGGTTACAAATAAACATTATAATACATTAGAGCAACCTGAATTTCATTGTTCATTCATATTGTTAAATAATAACCCACTCGTAGCGATTATTTATACATTGTGGAAATTCATGAGAAAAAAGGGAATTCGTATCTAAATTACCTTATACATTTACAGAAATATGTTCGTTCACACATTATTAATAGTGACAACTAAAAACCACTATTTGCACAGAAAAACGCCAGATTAGCGGCATTCCGCCGATGAAATGCACCACTTGCCGTGATTGGTCGCATATAAGAGAACAGTGTTACCATTGGTTATGGCGTTTCCATGGCGCCTGTAAACACCAATAAAGATCTTATAGATGAAAATGTAATGTGGCGTGTCTGTGATCGTATTGCATATATTTATCTAAAACGGGCACAAACCATTCTAGAACTAATGTGTAGCTGGTCCGAGAGATGACACAATTGAAGATTGCATTGATGATGTTAGATTACAATTCATCACAAAATACCGCCCAAGTGGGCATTCAATTACAGGTATCGCCCCAGTGGGCAAATCGGTGGGAATCCAAGGACAGCAATAAGGTCATGTCCGATTAGAAGGTCAAAGCAATGTCCATCATAATATCACAAAGTTCATAGTGTCGTCAATTCGTCCGTTATCATGCAATGAATGAAATCTAAAACAATGGAAAATGTAACATTAAAATAGAGTTGAAGACCTTTGACAGTATACATATCATATAGCATACTTATTCATGCAAATGTATTGCCAATTCCTCACTGTTATTTATCCCTTTGGGGTTGAGACAGTCGAAATCCACAATGTATTTTGATTCCAGTTTTCTAAGAGACAGTTCCCTATCCCCTCCACGTATACCAAGATCCACTGCATCAATGACCACCATGCGGACTAATTTCTCGTTCTGCATATGTTTCTCACAGAAATGTCTTGCTATTGGGTAATGTTTGTTGTTGTTGTAGATTGCGCGTAAGTGTTCTAGGACCCTTTTCTTGGCTTCGTGTTTGGTACTGCCAACATACCATTTGTCACAAGGACAAATTAGTACGTAGATACTGTATGGCGTATTGCACGTTAGGTGTTTACGTATTGTGAACTGTCTGTTAGTGTTGGGGACTGTTAAAGACGTACAATCAAAACTTTGTTTGCACGCTTTGCATTTCCGACAACATTTAAAGCCACCTTCATGTCGATTATTCTCAGTGACTCTGGAAGTCACATAGTTGTGGCTTAACTCATTCTTCAGTGATCTCCCTCTCCGAAAAGTGATTTGGGGATTATCACTGAGATATTTTTTGAGATGTGTGTCGGTCTGAAAGACATGCCAATGTTTTTTAAAAATGCCACGAACTTGGTTGGCTTGCCCAGAAAAGGTTGTGATGAATCTCAATTTTTGTTCATCTGATTCCACTACTCTGGGATGCAACAATTCCTCTCTGTTTTTTCCTTCAACGCGTTCTTTGGCTCGAAGGATCATTTGTTTGGTATATCCTCGACAAAGAAAACATTGGCACATGATCTTACTCTCTTCCTCATAAGCTTCCTGGGTGCTACAATTACGTTTTGCACGGAGAAGTTCTCCATATGGAATGCTACAAACCAGATTTATCGGGTGACAGCTATTGGCATTTAATATGCTGTTGCCCGCAGTTAGTTTGCGAAATAGTCTGGTGTTGAGTTGTCCATTGAAGACTTCTACTTTTACATCCAGAAACTCGACAGTTTCTTTACTGAAATTGTCGGTGAGGGTTAGTTTAAGTGTATTACAGTTCAATTTGCCAATAAATTCGGTCAGAGAAAATTCATCTCCGCACCAAATGACAAAAAAGTCATCTATGTATCTAAGCCACAGGGCAACGTTGTCAAATTCTGCCATCTCCCGGACGACCTGCTCCTCCCACCATCCCATGTACAGATTGGCATAGGATGGCGCAAAGCAGGTCCCCATGGCTGTGCCCTGTGACTGTCGATACAAGATGTCGTTGAAAAAAAAGAAATTGTTTTTGAGACAGAAGTCTATCATAGACATAATCATTTCAGAATGTCTCAGATAAGATATCGATCGGGTTTTCAAAAAGTGTCTAACCGCCTCTAAACCAGACTGATGTTGGATGCTGGTGTATAGACTGTTGACATCTAATGTGACCAAGATGTAATTAGGCTCCCAGTGTAGACCATTGATAGTAGTCAAAAAGTGAGTTGTGTCCTTTATGTAAGACGGTAAAGCTAACACATATGATCTAAGATAATGATCGATGTATTTGGATGTGTGCTCTAAAAGAGATCCAATGGACGAAACAATAGGACGGCCTGGAGGTGTGGTGGGGTTTTTATGGAGCTTGGGAAGAAGGTACAATATGGGTGTTTTGGGATGGGCACAGTATAAATATTGAAACTCTTCCCTTTCTAACAATCCCTTGTCTTTCCACTCAACCAATAATTCCCTGAACGCTATATTGGATCTTGTCAGTTCATCACAGCTAACTTTACAATAGCATTCAGTATCACTTAATTGGCGTAATCCCTCTTTGAGATATTCTTCCTTATCCAAAACCACCACATTTCCCCCCTTGTCACTCTGTCTAATAACAATGGTGTCATCATTTCTGAGATTATCAAGAGCTGTCATTTGTTCCAAATTCAGATTTTTACTTTTCCAAGATGCCTTTTGATAGCGAATTTTCATCAGATCTTTTAAAACCCCTTTCTCAAAGATCTCAATAGCATCGCATTGTATTGCTGGGAGAAAGATAGATTTGGGTTTAAATTTGGAACCAGGATTTATTCCAACATCCATCCCCCACGTATCATAGTCAAAATTGTGGTTCCCAGCATCTGAGTCAGGGTCAATGATCTGTAACAATTCTAAATCACTCATATCAAGATTGCTTATAGTGGTTGCCGTACTCACAGTTTCCCCAGTCCTGGGCTTCGTCTCAAACCATTTCTTCAGCTTGAGTTTTCTTGAAAAGAGAAATAGGTCTATTCGGGTGTCAGCAAAGTTCATATTCAAAGTGGGGCAGAAAGAGAGTCCCAACTCCAAGGTGCTCTTTTCCACCTCTGTGAGGACCCTCTGGGAAAGGTTGATTACTGTTAAATTCATTTCGAATTTTTGCTCCGTGTCGCCATTCCCATTGGAGCCTTGTTTCCGCCTTGCCTTCCTCTTTTTGGCTTGCTTGTTCCGGTGATTCCGCCTCTGTTGCCACGTCCTCTTCCCCTTTGTGGAGTCGTATCCTGGTATGTTTCTGCACGGTTTTTGTTCATCATTTGGAACTGGATTAAAAAATTGGGGTTTTTTGATATATCCATTACCACATCCTGGTTGCCCTCTGTATTGGAAGCATCCGATAGGTTCCCGTCTGAGACATCACTCTCAACCACTTCTTTTACTGGGCTGGTTGTTTGAATTGCTAAGCCAGTACTTTTATCGAATAGGTGGTCATACTTTTTCTGGAAAGTCAGAGTCCGACCACATGCATAGTCTTTATAATCACGAATAAACTTGCGTTGCTTTTTAGCTGTGATTTCTTCTTCAAGTTTATCCATTCTTGTGGTTAATTTCTTGAGGAATTCCTCCAATGCCTCTTTTGACATCAGCGCACTAATTTCGGCAGTTAATTCATCTATTTCCGCCAGGATTTTCGATCTATCCTTTAAGGCATATTTCACCAATATGCGCATCATAGTCATTGAGCAGGATGCCGAGTTGTCCGACCATTCCTGAAGCATTTCAGCATCTGGATCCTCATATGTGGGGATAGTGAATATTCGTAGTCCCCTGGGTACTCTTTTCACTTCTATATACCGTTGAAGGGACTCTGCTTCCCACCACTTGCCAAGTTCTTTTTATGTAATTTTTCCAGTTTGTTGAGTTTGGATTGTAAGTTTAATTCAGTCCCTATATTGGAATTGATAGGTCTTTCCTCATTTCTGGTCTTAGAATCCGTGAAGAATAGTTTGTCAGCGGTCTTCTTCCGACGAGCATCCAATTCGTCTGCCATACTAGATTTGTAAAATATCCAGATCAAAGCTCTGTGCACCTCCTTATGTCGGTAATTCCACTATAAACACAAGGAGAAGCTCCCAGCCTGTTCCAGCGTACTATGCCGGCGTAATATTGAAAGCAGCGCGTTCCGGTAATTCGGAACTCGCGAGCTGCACCCGTATCCCGAGTGTCACTCACGTTCTCCGTTTCCCGCCACGCGTTTGACAAACGCTCGGCAATAGCGGTAAAGTGTTCGTATCCACGATGGACGTGTCGCTGTTCGAAATGTGCAATTTCTACGATACACACACTGGTAACAGGGTCAGCTGACTTGTTGAATAAAGTTTCACTCCCCAAGTGCCGGTAAACAAGTTAGGCTGTCAAAGGGCTGTCCCGCCAGGCCACCGGCAGGCATGAAATGTATCTCCAAAGTCTTTCTCTGTAATTCTGGAAGAAATGCAGGACACCCAGAGCTTTAGTGAAGGTATTTTATTCCAAGCAGGCGGAAAAGGTCTCACGACGCGTTTCACCAATTAAGGCTTGATCACGCTCGCCTCAAATGTGCTGTCACCCATATTTAAACCCACTACACCACGTGTAAAGACATTCAATGCATGTAATAGACGGACATATTGTAACAGTGCGAACAAACTGAACTTGGTTACAAATAAACATTATAATACATTAGAGCAACCTGAATTTCATTGTTCATTCATATAGTTAAATGATAACCCACTCGTAGCGATTATTTATACATTGTGGAAATTCATGAGAAAAAAGGGAATTCGTATCTAAATTACCTTATACATTTACAGAAATATGTTCGTTCACACATTATTAATAGTGACAACTAAAAACCACTATTTGCACAGAAAAACGCCAGATTAGCGGCATTCCGCCGATGAAATGCACCACTTGCCGTGATTGGTCGCATATAAGAGAACAGTGTTACCATTGGTTATGGCGTTTCCATGGCGCCTGTAAACACCAATAAAGATCTTATAGATGGAAATGTAATGTGGCGTGTCTGTGATCGTATTGCATATATTTATCTAAAACGGGCACAAACCATTCTAGAACTAATGTGTAGCTGGTCCGAGAGATGACACAATTGAAGATTGCATTGATGATGTTAGATGAATGAATTGTAATCGGTAAGGCGGAATCACCGGAACAAGCAAGCCAAAAAGAGGAAGGCAAGGCGGAAACAAGGCTCCATGGGAATGGCGACACGGAGCAAAAATTCGAAATGAATTTAACAGTAATCAACCTTTCCCAGAGGGTCCTCACAGAGGTGGAAAAGAGCACCTTGGAGTTGGGACTCTCTTTCTGCCCCACTTTGAATATGAACTTTGCTGACACCCGAATAGACCTATTTCTCTTTTCAAGAAAACTCAAGCTGAAGAAATGGTTTGAGACGAAGCCCAGGACTGGGGAAACTGTGAGTACGGCAACCACTATAAGCAATCTTGATATGAGTGATTTAGAATTGTTACAGATCATTGACCCTGACTCAGATGCTGGGAACCACAATTTTGACTATGATACGTGGGGGATGGATGTTGGAATAAATCCTGGTTCCAAATTTAAACCCAAATCTATCTTTCTCCCAGCAATACAATGCGATGCTATTGAGATCTTTGAGAAAGGGGTTTTAAAAGATCTGATGAAAATTCGCTATCAAAAGGCATCTTGGAAAAGTAAAAATCTGAATTTGGAACAAATGACAGCTCTTGATAATCTCAGAAATGATGACACCATTGTTATTAGACAGAGTGACAAGGGGGGAAATGTGGTGGTTTTGGATAAGGAAGAATATCTCAAAGAGGGATTACGCCAATTAAGTGATACTGAATGCTATTGTAAAGTTAGCTGTGATGAACTGACAAGATCCAATATAGCGTTCAGGGAATTATTGGTTGAGTGGAAAGACAAGGGATTGTTAGAAAGGGAAGAGTTTCAATATTTATACTGTGCCCATCCCAAAACACCCATATTGTACCTTCTTCCCAAGCTCCATAAAAACCCCACCACACCTCCAGGCCGTCCTATTGTTTCGTCCATTGGATCTCTTTTAGAGCACACATCCAAATACATCGATCATTATCTTAGATCATATGTGTTAGCTTTACCGTCTTACATAAAGGACACAACTCACTTTTTGACTACTATCAATGGTCTACACTGGGAGCCTAATTACATCTTGGTCACATTAGATGTCAACAGTCTATACACCAGCATCCAACATCAGTCTGGTTTAGAGGCGGTTAGACACTTTTTGAAAACCCGATCGATATCTTATCTGAGACATTCTGAAATGATTATGTCTATGATAGACTTCTGTCTCAGAAACAATTTCTTTTTTTTCAACGACATCTTGTATCGACAGTCACAGGGCACAGCCATGGGGACCTGCTTTGCGCCATCCTATGCCAATCTGTACATGGGATGGTGGGAGGAACAGGTCGTCCGGGAGATGGCAGAATTTGACAACGTTGCCCTGTGGCTTAGATACATAGATGACATTTTTTTCATTTGGTGCGGAGATGAATTTTCTCTGACCGAATTTATTGGCAAATTGAACTGTAATACACTTAAACTAACCCTCACCGACAATTTCAGTAAAGAAACTGTCGAGTTTCTGGATGTAAAAGTAGAAGTCTTCAATGGACAACTCAACACCAGACTATTTCGCAAACTAACTGCGGGCAACAGCATATTAAATGCCAATAGCTGTCACCCGAGAAATCTGGTTTGTAGCATTCCATATGGAGAACTTCTCCGTGCAAAACGTAATTGTAGCACCCAGGAAGCTTATGAGGAAGAGAGTAAGATCATGTGCCAACGTTTTCTTTGTCGAGGATATACCAAACAAATGATCCTTCGAGCCAAAGAACGCGTTGAAGGAAAAAACAGAGAGGAATTGTTGCATCCCAGAGTAGTGGAATCAGATGAACAAAAATTGAGATTCATCACAACCTTTTCTGGGCAAGCCAACCAAGTTCGTGGCATTTTTAAAAAACATTGGCATGTCTTGCAGACCGACACACATCTCAAAAAATATCTCAGTGATAATCCCCAAATCACTTTTCGGAGAGGGAGATCACTGAAGAATGAGTTAAGCCACAACTATGTGACTTCCAGAGTCACTGAGAATAATCGACATGAAGGTGGCTTTAAATGTTGTCGGAAATGCAAAGCGTGCAAACAAAGTTTTCATTGTACGTCTTTAACAGTCCCCAACACTAACAGACAGTTCACAATACGTAAACACCTAACCTGCAATACGCCATACAGTATCTACGTACTAATTTGTCCTTGTGACAAATGGTATGTTGGCAGTACCAAACACGAAGCCAAGAAAAGGGTCCTAGAACACTTACGCGCAATCCACAACAACAACAAACATTACCCCATAGCAAGACATTTCTGTGAGAAACATATGCAGAACGAGAAATTAGTCCGCATGGTGGTCATTGATGCAGTGGATCTTGGTATACGTGGAGGGGATAGGGAACTGTCTCTTAGAAAACTGGAATCAAAATGCATTGTGGATTTCGACTGTCTCAACCCCAAAGGGTTAAATAACAGTGAGGAATTGGCAATACATTTGCATGAATAAGTATGCTATATGATATGTATACTGTCAAAGGTCTTCAACTCTATTTTAATGTTACATTTTCCATTGTTTTAGATTTCATTCATTGCATGACAACGGACGAATTGACGACACTATGAACTTTGTGATATTATGATGGACATTGCTTTGACCTTCTAATCGGACATGACCTTATTGCTGTCCTTGGATTCCCACCGATTTGCCCACTGGGGCGATACCTGTAATTGAATGCCCACTTGGGCGGTATTTTGTGATGAATTGTAATCTAACATCATCAATGCAATCTTCAATTGTGTCATCTCTCGGACCAGCTACACATTAGTTCTAGAATGGTTTGTGCCCGTTTTAGATAAATATATGCAATACGATCACAGACACGCCACATTACATTTCCATCTATAAGATCTTTATTGGTGTTTACAGGCGCCATGGAAACGCCATAACCAATGGTAACACTGTTCTCTTATATGCGACCTATCACGGCAAGTGGTGCATTTTATCGGCGGAATGCCGCTAATCTGGCGTTTTTCTGTGCAAATAGTGGTTTTTAGTTGTCACTATTAATAATGTGTGAACGAACATATTTCTGTAAATGTATAAGGTAATTTAGATACGAATTCCCTTTTTTCTCATGAATTTCCACAATGTATAAATAATCGCTACGAGTGGGTTATTATTTAACAATATGAATGAACAATGAAATTCAGGTTGCTCTAATGTATTATAATGTTTATTTGTAACCAAGTTCAGTTTGTTCGCACTGTTACAATATGTCCGTCTATTACATGCATTGAATGTCTTTACACGTGGTGTTGTGGGTTTAAATATGGCTGACAGCACATTTGAGGCGAGCGTGATCAAGCCTTAATTGGTGAAACGCGTCGTGAGACCTTTTCCGTCTGCTTGGAATAAAATACCTTCACTAAAGCTCTGGGTGTCCTGCATTTCTTCCAGAATTACGGAGAAAGACTTTGGAGATGGAGATGTATATATATATATATATATATATATATATATACACACATATCAGAAAGAGCTTCTTTCGCCGCTACTCCAGTCTCCTTAACAGCAAGCAGACACGGACCCAGGTTGAGTGCTAAAGATAATCGTTTGATGTCCGCCATTACGTGTTTCAGTCCTCCAGGGACCTTGATCACATGACCACGCCAACAAAGTCGGTAGACCAATTATACTATTGCACATATGCATGTGTTTAGTGACGTAAAGTGAAAATGCATTTGTTTTAGGTAGAAAAAATATTTTTCATCATTCTTATCCAACAGTTATTTCTTAGAGTTTGCTAACTGTTAATAAATATTTTGGTTTTTTGGGAGTCAAAGTACATAATAATCACTAAGAAATAAATGGTAATAAATATAAATTGACATCAAATAGTAAAAGCAATTAATTTGGAATAACATGTATATTTCAGAATCTTCTAAAAAAGTTTTAAAATGTTTATAAAAACCTTGATATATTGATCTAAAAATATAGCTTAACATTTCATGGCAGTTTCTAAAATGATATAAATACAATGTAGGGATAAATCCTGGATTATGAATGAAGTCCTGCTGGCTAAATGTCCAGCTTAAAAATAAACCTTAAAGAGAATGAATTCTTCCATAATTAAAAAGAATTGTATATAAAAAAGTGCCGTGAGCTGCCTAAGAATTTTTTTTTTATAATAATTCTCCCTTCATTTAATTCCTGAAAAAGGGGATAGGAAAAAAACCCTATAACCATGCTGAAAACGTAAAGTGCCTCATTACACGTCCTAGTGGTGTATCCCATAAAATAACTAAAAACTAGTTTTAAGATGGAAACTAAGATATTAAAATTATGGGAGGACTTAAATATACTAAAATAGAAAACAGATTCAATGTAAAAAGCGGGATTCTTTGACAAAAACAAAGGGAAAAGGACGTACAGCATTTAAGGACAAGTGGAACAATTAATAAGCATGTGTACAAATCCTCCATATTATTAAGGCCTCCTGGGACCTTGCTATCCATGTTTAAAATATATCTGGTTTTAAGTTTGCGTAGTTGATACTCTCTGTCCCCACCTCTTTTGGTTTTAGGTACAACATATATTACATAGTAAGAGAAGTCCTTGAGATTGTTATTATGGACTTCTCAAAAGTGCCTGGCGACAGGGTAAGTGGGGTCGCTGTTGTTAATGGGCCTAATGTGTTGCAAGATTCTTTTGCTAACAAGTAGTTTGGTGCTGCCTATGTATTTGAGAGAACATGAACATTCCAATACATATATAGTGTTGGACTTGGCCCTTCTGGCAGGTTCACCCCTGAACTTTTTGCTTTAATTATGACTTGGTGTTAGTGATTTTTGGTTTCTGCGCACTTTACCACTGTGTCCCAGGGTAAAGTGCTTGCGTGTAGTGAGGTTGGCCTGCCCTCCCATAGGAATGCATGGGGAATGAATGTGTCCATGTTAGTTCCTGATGCGTGGGGAGTGCAGGTACGAGTTTGGTTTGTGTGGACTTGTGTGATTAAATGCTGCGTGATGATGTGTGCGGCGTTAATGTACCTAGTGTGGAAATACCACTTCTAAAAGTTGGCATGTCTGTGTAATAAAGGTGAAATGACTGTCTGGCTTGTGATTGGCTGGAGCTGGCTGGTGTGCCTGGCTCCAGGAGTCAGGATGGGTCTGCCCCGGTGGTGAATAGGGAGATTGACAGCCAGATGGTTAGGAGGAGTGCACCTGGGACTTGAATAGGGCTGGGCTTTACCCACACAATGCTGGCTCCGCCCCCTGTGTTGCGACTGATGACACTAGCTAGCCAATGAATGGTGAGAGGGGCTGAGCACAAAAGAGTGCTCCAAAACCAGCTGTGTCTGGTTTTCCCCTCACCCTGCCGGCACAGACAAAGGATTTGTGTATATAAAAAGGGGCTGTGACCCCTTACAAAATGTTCTTCTCCTGATCCTATTTTGAGGGGGGCCTGCTGCTGCTGCTGGGCGCCAGGAGGACCGCCACTGGGGACTGCCTCCCTGCCTGGAGGGCCCAGTGAGATAGCCCCTGGGCCCAGCCCTTGCCCCCCATCTCCTACAAGGAACTTTCCTGGACTTTGGGGATTCCTGCCTGCCAGCCCTGGGAAGCGCTGGCCTCCCCCTTCTAAAAACAACACCTTGGCCCCGCTGGAGACGTGATCCCTACCTCGAGGGATTCCCCGGCATGGGGATCCCCCCCTTTTTCTTTAATTCAGCGCAGATGCCCACCCTACGTCTTTATTCGGTGTATAATTGAGGCGGGTGTCCACCCCTCTTGGTATTGGTACTTTCCAGAGGGAGTCTACCCCTCATTGCCCGCATCACGTTATTTCTACGAGCGGGTGCCCACCCCGGTGAAGGAAAAATATCACCGCCGCAGGCCCCCGAATGCCCAGAGTGCTGCCAGGAAGCCATTGTCAGCCCGACCAGGAAGCCATGCGGCCTTGCTGGTTGTGGGCGGGCCGACCGGAAGTTGACCGGGCCGCCCAATCACAGCGCGGCTGCTGCGGAAGGGGCAAGTCCGTTCGGGAGCGTGGTACGGCTCCCGTGTTGCCAGAAGAAGCCCTGTGGTACTGAGAAAGCGGCGGAGAAGCACTTTAGTGTCTTGGCGGGGCTCCCGTGTGGAGGAGGAGCCCCGCAACCTCAGAGAAGTCGGAGGGGTCGCCCGCAAGAGACCGGTGAGTGGAACCAGGTGCCGGTGCTCTGTTAAAAGCCCACAGGGGCTCCAGTGGCCATTATTGTCAGAGGGGGCGTCGGGGCATTGCCGGTGCCTGCCCCCCTCCTTTCTGTGATATCTTCGGTGTATGGCCACATTTAAGGGGGCATTACTGAACTAAGAGTCCACGAGCCTCCACGGGGCATTTTGTGATATCGAGTCCCCCAGAGAGGGACTCCATTGCTAAAGGGGCCATTGTTTCCCTGAGTCCCCGAGCAGGACTTCAACGTGATTTGGGGCATTTCTGGAGGTAGAGCGGCCCCAGCTGGCAGCGGGCCGCTCCCCCCAGCGGTGGCAGCATTTCTGTTTCGAGCCCACGAGGCTTCTAAGGGCACGATTGTTTAGCCAGAGCCCACGAGGCTCTGACGTTGTTTTGGGCACTACTGCTTATTTTCAGAGCCCCAGAAGAGAGACAGGAGGCATGCTGGTGCCAGGCTCAGTTCCACAGCTGCCCAGCACTTAGTGAGCAGCTGCTACGTTTAGGCCTGTTCCCCCTGCCATGCTTCCTTAGCTGCCTGTGCAGCCTGCCCTGACATTGTGGACACAGGGCGCTCCAGCCCCTGACAGCCAAGTTGGCCTGGGGGAAAGTTTATGTGTTAGGCCCTTGCGAGGAGTACGTGTTTATGCCCTATGTGATTTTTGCGCAAATGTGATACTTTCGTAATGTGATTCATGCAATGCTTTATGCCATACCTCTAAATGTATTTGTATGCTTAGGAGGTTGTTTTCCCTAGTATAGGTGATGCTAGTGAGTTCATAGTTCCCTGCGTGATATTTGCCTACGGTGTTTAGGATTGCGTAGGTGGTTCTTACCTTTTACCAGTGTTTACTGGTTGTGTGCTACATTTGCTATTTGGTGCTCCAGTTATTATAGGTGCTATGTGCTAAGCGTTATTCCTACAAACTGCTAATTTTACCAAGTGCTAGTTCTAAAAGTGCCTATTCCTGACAGTGGCCCATGTGGCCCTGTCCCATGTATATAATACCCTGTAAAATCTGCCCGTGTCTATGGTACATTGTAAAGTGTGTGTTTATTATCTAATGTGTTTGGTATAATACAATGGCTATTTTTATATATAACCTCGTGTGGAGTTTCCTTGGAGTGGGCCTTGGGTGTTGTTGCTGGGTGCGCGCGCAAACGCTTCACACATCGCCTCTGAGATAGGCCTGACTGCTCGTGCCAAGCTACCAAGAGGGTGAGCAGGGGTTGTCTTGGCGGGTGACTTCCTTGCCCTGACGTAGAATGGTGGTTTCTGCCTGGCTTTGGCGCAAGCCTTAGCCAACCGGAAATCCCCATTTCTAACATATAGCAAATTATGTCTTACAGTGTAGAGGTTTATTAATTTTAACCTCTTGTGCACTAAAGGCAGTGAAATAACTTTTTTGTTAGCACCATACTTACATGCCTTGCATGATTTACACTTAGTAATGCCATTGAGGACCGTCAACCAGTTGGTGGAAGTCGATGTTTCAGAACTACTAGAGACCAGACTACTAAGCATGGAGAAAGCCCTCTTATAAGTAATGCTAGGTTTGACCGGAAGCTTATGACCTATAATTGAATCACTTTTAACCAGTGCCCAATTTTTGTATACAATTTTCCCGATAGATTTTTCTTGGGAACTGTAAGTAGTGATAAGTCTTAGGTCATTCATGGTGGAATTGGTTATCTGACAAGCCACACCAGCTTTTTTGGGAATAAGGAGATCCCTCATAACTAAACCCCGAGTTTTGCTGATTGCATCATCAATGGTTTTTACTGGATGCCCTCTAGCCAAAAATCTCTTTTTGCTCTACTGTTGGGCTTGAGTCAAGTAATCTTGGTTGCTACAAATTCTCTTTTTTTTTCATTTCAAGAAAATTTTATTGATGAGTATAATGGTAAGAATAATGAATATATAATGCAATACAAGTGATACAATCGATGCAATAGAGATATGCAAAAAGGGCTAAAATTGATAGGAAAATCAAGATATTAAATATAGATAATGAACAATAGCCCATGAGAGCTATAGATTTCATTCAAGTAAAAACCTCTACCAAGGCCTTAAAACATATGTATCACTATCAAATGTGGAGAAGGGGATAGGGGAGAAAACAGAGAGAGGAAGAGAGGAGAAAAAGAGAAAGAGTAAAGAAAGAATGAGTAGGAAAAGAAGACAGGAAAGAGAGAAGAGAAAAAAGAGAGAAGAAGGATTCCCACATGACTAATCCAGCCTAGAGACCAAATAGCAGACAACAATTAGACAGACACATCAAAAGGAAATTGAGGAACCAACCCCTTGGAAGACAATTCCATATAATCATCCAAAGCTTTCCAAACCCCACTAGAGATAGATGGAGAGAGGTGAGCTTGAGCAACCGAAGTATGAGCACTACGTAAAAAGGAGACCCAAGCCCACCACGTATGATAGGAAACCGATGAAAAGGATTTCCACTCCATAAGAATAATTTTCACCGCTACAGTCAGGAGAAGATCCAACAACTGTAACTCCAATGGATCTAAACAAAGAGGAGTAGGGGCAGCCAGCGGGCCTAATAAAATTACGGGGAAGGAAAGTTGGAGCTCAATACCAAAGATAAGAGAGAGATGTTTCTGAATGAGGTTCCAAAAAGGTTGAAGCAAGGAACAATGAAAGAACATATGAGGAAAGTCGCCTGCCACCAGGCCACAGCTCCAGCATAAGTTGTCTTCTTTAAGGTGAAGTGAGTGAAGCCGTACAGGCGTCCAATGAAGAAGATTAATAGAAAAAAACTTAGACTGCATTAAAGAAGGTGCGATTTTATTACGAAGAGAGAATTTACCAATTGATTGCCAAGTTTCAGAGGAAATATGTTCTGTAGTGGCATGATCAAAATGATGTAACCATTTACGATGAGCAACCGTCTGGTCAGGGAGTGAAGCAGAGGACAAAAATTTATAAATTTTGGAGGCAACATGACCAGATTGGATCCAAATATGAAAAAGAGAGATAGTAGAAGAAGTAGGATGAAGACGAACTTTAGCAATGGCCACCTTAATTTTAAGAAAAGTATAAAAATCAAGATTTGTTAAGGAATGGTTCTGAGCCAAGGTAGAGAAGGGTAATGGTTCGTCAGAAGCACCATATAAATGTTTAACAAGAGAGATACCTTTGTCTGCCCAATAAGAGATGAGGGTGGGAGAAATGATAAGCTTAAATTTGGAATTCCTCCAGATAGATGTCCACCTGGTTTTATGCAACGGAATTGCCACCTTCTTATCTATTTTACAAACCGCCGCAATTGTATCAAGAATTATAGACCGGGAAAATAGGATATGCAAAGTGGATGCAGTGCAAAAAGAGGCAGTAGGCAAAGGAGATGCTAAATGCTGTTCTATGAGCAGCCAAGAAGGAACATGCATAGATGGCGGAGAAAACCATAAAGCACCTTGAGACGCCAAAAAAGCAGTCTGATATTTCTCCCAGTCAGGAAAATTACAACCTCCCATATCACAAGGACGACGCAAAAATTTGTAGGCAAGTCGAGCACGTTTGTCATTCCACAAAAATTTAGAGGTCAGAATATCGATTTCGCGAAAAAAGGAATCTGACAATTTAATCGGCAGCATGGATGAAACAAAATTAATAATCGGCGGGATCATCATTTTGAGAGTTTGGAGGCGACCCCACCAAGAAATATGTTTCGGAGACCATGTATCCAAAAGACGACGCACCTTAAGTATAGTCTGAGATTCATTATAGGCAATAGTGGTAGTCAAAGTAGAACAAAAATAAATCCCTAAGTATTTCAAGCGTGTAGATTGCCATTTAAAGCCCGCTGATCCCATATGCGAGGGGAAACAATAGGCATTTAAAGGGAACATTTCCGTCTTGTCTTTCACAAATCCATTTTGGGAAGGATGAACAAGAAGAGGGACAAAGGATTCTAGTCTTTTGGCCAGGATTTTAGCAAAAATCTTTGCTTCCATGTTAAGGAGAGAGATAGGTCGGAAGTTTTTAGGATCCGAATGATCTTTCCCCTCTTTCAGAATCACTACAATAGTAGCTTCAGCGGACGTACCCGATACAGACCCATCTTTAATAAAAGAGTCAAAAACAGATTTTAATTTGGGGACAAGTGTAGGGAGAAAAGTTTTATAAAATAAGATTGGATACCCATCAGGACCTGGAGCTTTACCAGACCGAGTAGCTTTAATCGCAGACTCTATTTCGTCGGGGGAAATCGGTTTATTCAAAAAAGAGCGATCAGCATCAGAGACCGACTGAATCGGAACCGATTGTAAAAAAGCTTGACACTGGTCAAAAGAGGACTGATTAGAGGGAGTATACAACTTATTATAAAAGTCACGAAAGACTTCCAATATCTCTTGTGTTTGGAATTTTTTAGAACATGCGTGGTCAGTAATAGAAGAGATCTGCGAGGATTTAAAAGAAGAGTCCTGAAATTTTAGTGTAGCAGCCAAGATTTTCCCAGCTCGATTTTTTAACAGCAACTTCTTTGATTTTTGAGCTTGTACCCCAATATAGGCTCTTTTAGTAACAATGGTATTATATTTGTATTTAAGTAACTTTATTTGTTGTAAACAAGTCGGATCCTTAGAATGCCTGAAGGAAGCTTCCAAAGTCTTTATTTCAGATGACAAGTCCGTAAGTACTTTTTTAATAGCCGAATTACGTTTGGACATACATTTAATGACCGGACCACGGAAAGTACATTTAAAGGAATCCCATAGAACAATTGGGGAAGAGACAGAGCCTTCGTTCTCACGAAAAAAGGTATCAATATCTTCAGAGAATTCAGCAACCTGAGAAGAATCATGTAAAACTTCGGTATTCAATCTCCACGAGCGAGCTCGTGAACGAGGGGCAAACGATGATAAAGTAAAAGTGACCGCAGCATGATCAGAGATTAAAATAGGATGTATAAGCGGAGAAGAAGAAGATGAAACAAGAGAAGAATGAACTAAGAGATAGTCAATACGAGAGAAGGAAGAGTGAGGCGAAGAGAAGAAAGAGCAATTACTTATTTTGGGAATGTTTCATACATTCCAAAACGTGCAAAACGACCGTTTGCGAGTCACAAAGGCCGAAATTCGCAGAATTTCGGCCTTTGCGATTCAAAAACGGCTTGATACATATGGCCCTAAGACTGATTTGTATATAGCATTAGAGGGGCACAGAGGGCCAAAAAACAGTGGATTGGAATGTGGCTTTAGAAACTGCCATTTGCTGAAATTAATATAAATAATCCAGCTATCACTTTTTTTGTTTTTCCTCCCTTGAACTAGGACACTAAGAAGTTAAAACTTCTGATGTCACTTCGCCCTCCCACACATCTTCTTTTCCATTCTAAATACAAAAAGCCAAAACTCTTGTTCAACCCCAGGGCCAAAGTTACTTAGGATACAGCCTGTGTTTATTTTTATAGTCTCTGACAAGCATCACATATTGTCTTGTTTTAAGACAAATCGCCCACCGAGGGGCAGGCTTATCTTGCTATGGCATTACTCCTGCGTCGCGCATGATTTCGCAAGGGCAACGCAATACCTACGTTAGATTAACCAAGCAACGCAAGACCACCCTGCGTGGCGCTGCGTTGCTTGGTAAATCTGGAGTAACGCAAGGCAGTGCATGACGCTGCCTTGTGTTAATCTGCCATAGGAAGGCATTCCATGGGTGGGGGAAGGGTGTTTCTATGCATCCATTCATGGTTTTGGTGCATTCCCCAATTTAACAATACTCTGGAACCTGGGAATGCGTCAAAATGCTACACCTTCCCAGGGGAGTTGCAACATGGAGAAATATCCTTATTTCTCCTTGTAGCTTCCTCTTTCTGAGTGTGATGCATTCTGTAGTCCTGCCAAGTATCACGCATCAGGCGTGATACTAACGCATTTCAGTGGGGTGATACGCAACACCACACTGAAATGCGAAGTCACGCATTATGCATAGCGCCTCAGCTGTCAAAACAGTTTATAGCGCTGCTTAAATAAAAATGCTGAGCAGCATCACGCACGTGGCGTGTGCACCCGGCTGGCAGGCTTGGGGGCTCCCTCTGCTGAGAGGCTTCAGAGCTTAATGCTACAATGTAGCATGAAGTGCATGGGGACCGACATGACGTCACGTCCTGCGGCCGGAATACATTTGTGGGAGGCAGGAGTTGCAGCAAATCATCATGGCGGGGGCTGGCAGCGCTGCCTGCTCGCACCTCTGGCCGCCGCCTCCTTCCTCACCGTGTGGTTCACCTGTGTCAGTGCGAGGAGCTGGCAGCTGTGCTGTAAATTCGACCCCCGGCCGCCACCGCGAATTAAACTGTGGAGAGAAACTCACTGGCTGGGATGGAAGCGCGGGACTCTGATCTCCAGGACCCGCTGAATACTCTTTGCACTGACCTGATCACCGTGAAGGCCAGCAGGTAACTCTTCGGTCTCGTGCCCCTTAGGCCACTGTAACAGAGTTAGCTGCCTGAAAAGTGGATTTGAATGTGCCTGCTGATGCCTCGCCTCTTTGCATTTTGGCAAATGGGAAGCATTTCTTCACTGGCACATAAAAGCTGTGGTGAAGAATGTCTATTGCCTCTGTGTCACTTAGGGTCATGTTTGTAAGAAGCATCTTCCGGCATTGAAATGCGGGACTGGGGTGACATTGCCACTGAAATGCACTGGGCTGGGAGGTTCAGGGAAGAAAAATGTAATTAATTTTTGAAAAACGAGTCAAAAGCGAGCAAAACACTTGAGTTGTGTGTAAGCTGAAGTTCTTATTCTGCTACATAAGTTGCAGAGAGATGGAGGAAGAGGGACACTGGGATAGTAAAGAGAGTGGAGGGAAAGAAAGGTATGGAAGGAGGGGGAAGAGGAGAGGGAGGAAGAAAAGAGAGAAGGTGGTGAAAGGAAATAGGCTGAGGCAATTAAAAGAAAGGAGAGAGAAAGCGGACGTCTGATCCTAAAAGACCAGATGTAAAAATGATTATGTAGAAGAGGGGAAGTAGATGAAAAAGTTAAAAGCGAGAGAGAGGAAGGAGAGAGGCTTGATGGAAGCCAGTATTTCATTCCAGTTTTCAATCTATGACGCCAGCTCTGCCTTAACTACCAGTGATAAATGAGCTGAGGATGGAACCGCCTTCCTTCCATTGTGAAATTATCTTTATTAATTTGATCATATTGAGATTCTCTTTTATTTCTTTTATCATATTATCATATCGCTTTCATTGAGCTTCTGCCTGGCTGAGATTGTTCTATCTTAAAGGGGCTTCCTCTGACTAGAAAGCAACAGGCCTCGCCTGCACCACATACAGGCATCACCAGTAAGCATCCCAGATTGTTCTTTCTTTGATGACGTCTGCTTGGATGTTGATACCTTTGTGACATCAATCACTAGATGGCCACTTTAATAAATCGTCCTGTGCGGCACAAACAGTATGATTCAGACAACCTTATTGCACACATGGTGTAATGTCAGCTATTTATAGGTTTCCCTCAGCTTCGTTCCTAGGTTTTGCTCGCCAGAAAGTGTCACTCATAGTCGTTGCAATGTCACTCATATTTGCACTGAAATTATGACAATGTCACTCATAGGAATCTGAAACCTTGGCAGCTATGATTCTGCAGCACACTTAGGAAGAGGAAGGGCCTCTCAGGATTGTTTTTATGCAGGAAGGTGTCCCCTCCTGCACAAAAATAATCCTGCCTTCATTGGCGCTAGTCAGCAGGCAGAGAGCAGTATTGCATCATATCTATCAAGGTATGGCGCATTCCTGCCCCCTCTCTTTCACACAGGGAGGATTGGAGTCTTGGTGCGTTGCATGAAAGAATGATAAAACTGGCCCTGGATGTGGCAAACCCCTTTTTTCTGTTAATACAAGCAATTCTGAACCTGAAAAAGCGGCTGTGAATGACACAAAAGTTAGCTTTATACACGTGACCTCTGAAAAAACACGTAAAAGACCTTGATACTACTCTGTTTTTTTCCCACGTTTTCAGGCGTTGGGCCTCTGCAATGCGGTAAGATGTAGTCCTTAAAGATCTCTATGCCTGGTTTATTGTTCAATCGCCAGATGAACACTAAGCAAGGCAGACAAAATATATAAAGATGATGGCGCCGAGGCCCGGGGCATTGTAGGCTCCCAATCAGCGTTGGAGGGCCCTCTGATTACTGATCCATCCTAACTGACACACACCATATTCAACGGTGTAAAATACAACTCAGTTCTGGATCTTAACACTAAATAACAGAATACTCACTGGTGCGAATATATAATAATAGATTAATGCTGCAATATTAACATGATCAGGCGTCTTCATAGGTGCTAGAGACGGAGCAACAGTCTTGTGTATGCCGAATACCCAGAAGTCAAACAATTTTGAAATAATTTAAAATCCACAATCTGTGTAAAACAGTGGAAATCACCAAACAAGTAAAAAATAATTTTAAAGTCTGCTGATTCGTTGACGTCACAGGAGGCAATTTACACCTTTGGAGTCTCACGGTGGTTATGATTTTTTTTAAATTGTTCTTCTTTCCACCACAAGATGGCAGAGTAGAACAAGAACGGGGAATTTATGAAAGCTCCACGCTGAAGCATTTGCAATACGCACCTTAAATGTATGCAGGAAAACTGTTACACCTAGATTCGCGACAAGTTGCAACAAGATCCAAACAGGGTCAGCTTTAGCACTGCTGTTGGAATCCCCACCCCACAAAAACCTCCCTCTCCGCAAATTCCCAGACTTCCACGTCCCAGCAGCGCTCCGCATAGCTCCATAGCCCCTCGCTCACATGCATTTAATTGTTTTATACCAGCGTAGCAGTGTAGGGCATCAGAGCACTTAACATCACTCGTACCTTAATTATACAGAGCCAATGAATCATGTGTAAACCAGTCTATAGGGAATGTTACATACGATAATGAGGATTACAAGGTGTAGAAGTGTAGTAGTCGCTTGTCACTGATAATAGTAGACAAAAAATGTGTGTATATATATATATATATATATATATATATATATATATATATATATATATATATATATATATATAATGCAGTTATTGGAGTGCTTCCCATGAGCAACAGTTACATTACACAAGGACACATTCATTTTTGATGGGCGACATTTGCCTAGAGTCACAAAATGTTGAGCCGAGGCCGAGACTTGAACCTGGTTCACCAGTTTCGAAGTCGGCAGCTCTCCCGTAGGAGTGTTTTGTCCGAGGAAGCACAAACTCAATATTTAAGAGGTACAACAGTGGTTGGCTTTACTAATAAGAATGGATTTCACCCAAATTAACCCTCTTTGGCAAAATTAGGATGACGAAAGACTAGGGAAAAACATGACATTCTAACCTATTCCATGCCATTTGCATGCAGCTATTTGATGACAGCTCACTGTGCTATATTAAGTAACTTATTGAGCGATCCGCATAAAATACAGTTTGATGATGTGCTTAGTGCATGTTCTTTGCAGCAGGCATATTAACCCTCTACACTACTTTTTATCGTGACAGGAAACTTCCACTAGACAAGACAAGCTCTCTCCGGCAGGAACATTAATCACCAGTTATCCTAACATTTTTTTTATTGTTGCCTGAAAATTGCTGGACCCACATGAATTTCTGCAGCAAGTGCTTTTTAAACCAGAGTAATTTCAAAACAGCCCCCCCTCCCCTTCTTATGTCAGCGCCAGTAGGCAGCACCGGGCGCACCGTCCTACAGCTGGCCCTGGATCTAAAGCATGGTATTGAGAGTTCGACACATGTTTAGTTCTGTAAACTAGGGGCTTAAGTAGAATCCCCTTGCACCGCCAGTAGGTCACTTTTTCCCATGTTCCCAGGTCTTTGGGCTTTGGTCTCCAGCATCGCTTGTTTTGCATGTGCCGCCACAGACGGCTGTTAGCCAGTTCATGTTCGCT
Source organism: Lissotriton vulgaris (assembly GCF_964263255.1). NCBI lineage: Eukaryota > Metazoa > Chordata > Amphibia > Caudata > Salamandridae > Lissotriton > Lissotriton vulgaris. The sequence goes on from NW_028244346.1 coordinate 205,325, forward strand.
TCTCTCTCACAGGCAGCCCCACTGGGGTATTTATGCTTTGGGGTGGGCCTTTCTTGGTTGGTCTGATTGCCTACAGTCCAGCCTCCCAAGAAGAGATTGCTTGCGTTTTCTTTGCTGATGAGGGAAGACAGTGGAAGAAGACAATTGTATTTTCCTCTTGGGATTGTATTTCGGGTGGATACTTTGTCTTCTTGCAGACTACTCATTTTATGAGTATTACTAGTCCCCCTCCCCTCCCCTCTCCGATTACTCATGTTATGAATATCCCCTCCACAGGCGCTAGAATGGATCTAGAAAACGAGCAATAGCTCCGCAGCACCGCCAGACGTCTCCATGCTGCTCGAACCTAGTCAGCTTGCTTGTCATCAAATGGCACGCCCATTAAGGCATCTTGAACTTCCCCAGAAATACCTGTGAAATACATACATGTGTGCCTGAAGAAGGCGAAAGCGTAGCCATTTAAAGGCCATCATGTCAGTCGAGGTAAGGCCTTATTTATGAATTTGTTTCGAGGTATCCTTACTATTAATCACTAGTTTGGACATTTTTTTACCTGATCTGGAAGGATAACCTTAGTCAAGGAGGCGCATGGCGTTTACAGAGCCTGCAGTCAAACTGCCCTAAGCAAATCAACTTTTTGCAGAGGATGGTAGAACACCAAGCTGCCTGGAGTACGATCCTATGGCAAACATAACATCTGCCTGGGGACGGCTTTTTTCCAAAACGGATTTCTCACAGGCAGCCAGCATTGATGCCGCTTTGAACACTAGAAGGATCCAGGGATAGATGGCCCTCAGATTTCTGGCAGAATTTTGGAATTAGGACCTACAGACTAAAACATCACCTCAAAGCTCCTCCGCTGTGTTACCCACAACTGAAGTGACGAGACATGCCGACTTCTTCGGAAGGATGGCTCAAATGATATGTCATACCACCTTCCAGCTTGTGTCATGGCCACTTGAGGTTCTGTTTATTCTGAACCCTTTTTATAAAGGTCATGGTTTCGTTACGAATTTGATAGTAGCGAACCGTAACTAGCGAGTGCGGTATGTACGAGTGATTTCGCCATGCTACACTGATGGATTCACTACGTATTTAGGGATTTCGTTCTGAACCTTTGGGTTCCATTTTGTGTACGCCAGTCATTTTGTGGTTGTCCTCACATAGGCCGATGACTACGGCCGAACGAGTCTTTGGTACATGAATGCTTTAGTTGACTTCTAGATGACCTGAGCGAACTGACCTCGTTGCCTGAAGCTAGCCTTGCTAAGCCAGTTCCTTGTCCGGTAGTTGATCGAGATAGAGATCAAAGAACAGGACATTGTTGAGTTTATTGCACATGCACACACCCTTGTATCTTGCTTCTCATCTGTTTCTGTTCCTTCTTTTATGGTCTGTTTATGATATGGGTTGTGGTCTTTTATTATGGGTTTGTCCGGCCTGTCCGAGAAAGAATGTTGGGCTTTCCCGTGTAATTGATGGTGGGCTGGACAACTTAAAAAATGGGTTTGTTGTCATGCGATACCTTTTGCAAAGTTACCTTTGATTGGACAATTCGTAAATAATGGGTGTTTGTCAGGAATGTGATTTTTAGCATAAAAGATGATGTCTCGTACTATGAAAATTGAGCATTTTCTGACGAACCTACTTGTGTCGTACTTCGTAGAGTTCTGTTCCTGGTTGCAGCCAATAAATTTGATCTTTGACGTCACCGAGAAGTATCCCGTGTCTCTGTATTCTAAGACAGGTGAACTCAAAGACATCGGGCATTTCCCCTGGCGCTGCTGGGCTCTAAAACCCGGTTCTTCAGTTGGCGCCCCCGTGGGGCGACTTCAGTGTTACCGGTGCAAGCCTGAAGACCGTGAGGAGCTTCGTGAGGAAATTCTGGAAGGGGCCCCCCACTTCATCGACCCCGGCATGTCGAACGTGGACTGAAGGGTTTTGCTGCGAGGCTTCCCGCTTTCCAACGGCTACGAAGGACTGCTGCCCTGACTGTCGCCCTGTCTTGGAGCCTTTGTGACGATTTGTAGAGCGAGACGATAGACTGGTCTTCTGGTGACGTGATCAATACTTCAGTTAAGTATAAGTGGAGCGTCTCTCAGTCCTTAGTTCTGGGTTTCCTTCAGGATCTTTGATTTGGAACTTGCAAGTGCCAAAGCCGAGGGACTCGTATATTTGCGAGACTATCATTTTTGGTAATCCCTTGAAGTTTGAAGCTAGATCAGTGAGCGAAGATGCCTGGTCTTCGCAAACCTGGAAAGATATTTTGTTGTAGTTGTAACAGGGATTCCCGATTGGAGGATTCGTGTCCGATACCTCCGGTTGGAACTCCGACTTATGAGCTCTATTCTAAACATGGTGTGGGCCCCATTACGTATAATGCGTTGTGGGTCCGATACACCAGGAAAGACGGTGTTTTAAAATGGCCCCAACATGGTAGCTATGACACAGACGTTTTAGATAATCTGGAAGTTAAACTTTTTAAGAAGAAAGCCCGGCCGGCAATGTTTGACTCTTTCCGCCTCTGGCGAAAGGAAGCCACACAGAGAGAAATTAAACAAGCGAAGAGAGATGAAAGAGAGAAGGGTATATCGATAATGCAAGCTGCTAGGCATGAAGAAGAACAGGCGAGTGAAGAGTTGCAAAGGCGACATAAAATGGCCATCGATAAATGTTATCCATCTTTGTCACCTCTTCTCCAAGGTGCAACAAAGGGCCCTGAAAAGGATCCTTTGATGTCACATTTGTTAAGTTCGCCACCACCTTATGTGCAGAGTGCTACAGCACCTCCGCAACCTTTAGTTGCACAACCTCTAGCTGTTCAGCCTCTTGTTGTTGTACAGCCGCCAGCTCCTCTTCAGTTGGTTCCTCCTCCTTTGTCGCAGCCTCCTCTAGGGCCGCCGACTTTGCTAACAGTTCCGCCTCAAACTCCTACACCTCAGACTCCTACGACTTTTTCTCCTGTACTTGCTACAACTCCTGCTACTACTCCTACATTTGCTTTATCTCAGCCTGCTTTGTCTCCTGTCCTTATGACAACTTCTCCTTCTGTTCGAAAGAGAATGACTGATACTGTTGCTGGTCTTTTGTCTCCTCTTTTTGAGTCATTGAGTGTGACTCCTGTATTTAAGCATAAACAGTTGCGTAGCCAGTTTCTGAGTCCCGAAGAACGGGCAGTGTTGGATCTTATGGCTCGTAAATGGGTTACGAATTCTTCGAGATATGATTTAGAGTCGGTTATGGATGTCTTCCGACAATGGGAAGCACCAAAGCAGAGGTATGTCTTCGATAACATGTGTACTTTCCTCTGTGAGGAATGGGAAGATGGTGAGTTGGGTCAGACTCCATCAGAGTTTTTTAAGGTACAGTCCGAGTTTGCGAAAGGAACGATAGTGGGTTTAGACGTTGAGAAAGCAGTTGCGACGTTGCTTATGTTTAGGGGTGAATGTCCTTCTAAGTCGTTGTTTGAGCCCGATCCTTCTGTTAGGAGAAAAGTGAGACAGTATCCAATGAGAGAAGTTCCTCTGGTATGGAAAGAAGCAGTTCCTGCTGATGCGAATAATAATCCCCCAGCTGTAGAAGCTCATTTTCAGCGTGTTTGGGTACATGTTCCGTGGAAACGAGTGGAAGTTTTGGCCCTTAAGATGACTTTACCGGACCCCCGCAAGAATCCTACAGGGTATTATAAGGGGTTATCACTGACAGCTGACGTGTGTGTAATGAATTTAGCCGATATAGACATGTTGTTTGGGAATGTAGTTCCTCAGCCTTTGTGGGCGAAGATTCGTCACAAGGATCATGCAGTAGAGTTAGGTGATTCATGGGCTAATATTACTGCTGCAGATGGTCTACAGGGTGGAGGAGCTAAACCTGAAGCTTTAGTTGCAGAACTTCCTTGTAGAATTATTAATTATATGAAGACCTTGATGCCTGGAATGCAAGTGAATTGGGATAAATTGTCTGCATGCAAGCAGAAGAAAGATGAGAGTGTGTCTGATTTCTTCACTAGGTTCGAAGAGACGTTTATAGATCATAGTGGTCAAGACATGAGTACGGAAGGTGGCCAAAGATTGTTCGTAGATAAGTTTGTTCATAATTTGCTTCCTGAGTTGTGTAATAAGTTGAAGGATTCAGAGAGTTCATGGGCTGTTTCTTCATCAGCCCAGATATTGGCTACTGCACAATATTACGAAAATAGGGATAAGGATGAGAAAGATAAAGCAGAGAGAAAGACTAAGGATTTGAAGATGAAGGTTCTTTTGCAACAGGCGTATTTTCCTTGATATAATCAGCACGAATTTCAGCAACCTCAGCAGTTCCAGAGAGGTTCACAGCAGCGTGTTCTGTCAGGCCCTAATCGGTGCGAGTATTGTAAGGAAGAGGGTCACTTCAAGAATAGTTGTCCGGTTCTGTTGCAACGTATGAATGGTGCATCTGGTGTGAGAGGTCGAGGTGTTCAGCAAGCTCCTAGAAGTAGAGGACGTGGTGTGTTCCCCCAGAATGCACGTCCCTTGCCTCCGCAGAATACGATGAATTGTTTTGATCAACAGAATGTTGCGTCTGGTAGATCGGCTCAGTACTATGCTGACGACTACTATGTTGAGAGTGAGAATGCTGATGGTAATTATTGCTAGGACAGCCATAGACAAAGAGATGGAGTTGTGCTAGTTCCAGTAGATCAGAGTGGACCTGTAATGGCTGCCCTTTTCTGGCTCTTTTAAGAGGGAGAATGATGGAGAGTGACTCCAGCCTATCACCCCCATAGGATAGGGATTAGGACTATAGACAGGGCCCCTGCCTTCCATATATTAGAGCATTTTCGTGTCACTTTCCTTAGTGTAGGGCTTATGAATTTAAGTTAGGGGATAGATATATAAGTATTAGTCATGATTTGCCCATTTGCTAACATGTTAGGATATTTTCCATGGAGTTACGCATATTGTGGGCCCTGTAGGCCTTAAACGAGACAGACTCCATTTTGCTTTCTGGCCGGTAGCTCGTGAAGGCTTTCTAGGTGAAGTGTAATGTTTTAGTTTCAAGCTGTTGTTCGCTTGGAGAGAACCGGCTCAGGCTGGCCCTTATCGAAGGAATGTATTTTTCTCCACACCGAAGACACAACTTCAGGCCGGCCGGCGGGGAACGTGTCCTTGGTACGGGGAGGTACAAGAATTTGGTGGGCGGCAGGTTACTGGCCGTAGCTTTCCATGAAGGAACGGGCTTTGATATTAGCGAAGGTGTTAGTCAGTTTGTCAGTTAGTCCGTAGGCGGCATCTAGCCGTTAGCATCTCTGCCATTAACTATTTCATGGCGGACAGTCGCCATCTTTGAAGTCCGAGAAAGATTTAAGACCGAAACTCTCTGAGAAAGACTGAAGGAGAATTAGCGCGGAGCACACTGGCACAGAGAGAGAGAGAGACGGTAGCTAATAACCAGCAAGGTTCCGGTGCCCTGGAGGGAAGCAGACGAGGTTGAGCCTAGCGGTGCAGACGTGTACTTGTGACGGCTGGGGTGTGACTGCGAGGCGAGCCAGGACACAGAGACGAGAAGGGAACCTAGATGACTGCCGAGCCCAGACTTCATATTAACCAGGTGATCTCCGCCCTTTTCCCAATTAGCGTGCACTCTAATCTTTACCTTTTCTTTGCAGAAATTATGTTGCATAGTAATGTGATATGTGTTTATTGCCAATAAATATCCTAGTTCTTATAGAACTACCGTGTGCCTTGTGTTCCTGTTCAATCTTGGTAAATGCATCTTCTAGTCGAGAGTTGTTTATGCGAACGGATGTGAAATCCCGATCAGGTAAATAGTGATCGAACAAAGAGGAAGTGAGTGGACCTTTGATGCCAAGAATAGGAGGTACATCATATAATTTGGGAACCGTATTAAAAGTCATTATTATAGTTTTATCCCGAGTAGATAACTGAGACATTGTCCTGATGACTGTTCATAGGAATGTGGTCGTCGTTGATATGCGGCGTTAGTGAGAACGCTGGGGAGGATTACCAGCGTGTATACCCGCAAGATTGTGGCTTGCATAAGTGAGAGCGCCAGGGGGGATACTGGCGTGGAGATCTACCGGATTGTGGATCGTTTGGAAAAGGGAGCATTGGGTTCTGCAGGCCCATGTGTAGACACACCGGATTGTGTGTCATATCTGCCCTAGGGTAGACCGGTCTGGGTCGGGGTGGCTGCGAGACCAACTGATGTGAATAAGATATTGTAGAAAATCTATGCATGTGTATTGCTATTCCCCATCCTTAGGTGCGACCTGTTTATATACCTGCATATCTATCCATTGTGAATACGTTCTAAGGAGGGAAGGTGAGTACGTTTTGGCTGGGTCATAGGGGCCCCTGGGGGCTGATCCCATCTAAGCGGAAAATCCGGCCATTGCATCTGGCGTCACGAACTGTTTACGAAGCCTGTGTGCATTGTGTTGTTTTGATCTTGTTGGTTTGCGCTCGGCTCGTACGTATAAAATTTTGTTTATAATTGTGTTTATAACTTTTTTGTGTCATTATGTTTGCGAAAAAATCATCGTCGGTTTTTAAGTTACCGATTCAGATTCCCGGCTGGGAATGTACCCCTTACGAGGCCTTGGCCCGTGAGTGGGCTGATTCTACTGGTTTGAGTGAAAATTGGTCTTCATGCTTGGAGCAGGCGGAGCCTGCCGATGTGGTATCGTGCTTACAGAAAGCACCAGTAGTGAAGGGTGATGAGCTTCCTATTTTAGGACGCAGAGGTTGGATTGTTCTTAATGCATACAGGATACTGCATGAGAGGTTTGTTCAGCTACAAAAGCAGTTTAAGGACATGGAAGGACAGTGTGTTGAGTTGCAAAATGCGCATACTCTTTTGCGTTGTCAAAATAAATTGCTTGCCGACAAACTTGAAACATATCAGACCATTGCCGAAAGAGCTGCGGTCCGTATTGCACGATATAAGTATAAACATCGTCGTGGTCGTGTATCTACACGTAAAGTGCGTATGGTTGTAGCAAAAGCCGGAATGGATTGGAACCCCGATGATTGGGACGGTAATATCTGGGATTCTCATACTTCTGACTCCTCGGCTGAGGAGGGTGACAAGCGCGAGTCTTCTCGCTCCGGACGTGATTGTAAATCTGCTTCTTGTACTGATATAGGTCCTCACAGCGACCGTGCTCGTTCTTCCCGTTCGGATGACGTAGCCTGCCCTGATTGTTCTACTAAATCTAAGATGCGGGCTTCCTCGGAGGCTGTTCCTGAAGTTTCTGCTCACCCTGTTTTTCGACGTAAATTACAACAAGCCCCTGGTAACCCGGCTGGTATAGCTTTAGACTGTATTGAAGATTTTACTCAGCAGGAGGTTAGTGACATTTTACAACGATTTCGACAACGGCCTGGTGAGGCCTTGCTTACCTGGATGGTGCGTCTTTATGAACTTGGCGCTGCCGGTATTATGCTCGATGCTGTTGATTGCTTACGGTTTTGCTCTTTGAGTTCTGATTCTACGATTCAAGATCATTTTCGAAACTATAATGGTGCTGGTCAAATTACTTTGCTCCAGCTTGCGTCTGACGGCTGTAATCATAAATATCCAACTGAATCTGATTGGCCCACTGATGAGAAACCATGGTACACTTTGCGCGATGCGTCGCAACGTTTAAAGGAGGAAGTCATGAAAACTGCTATCTTTCTTAGTACTGCTGATAGGTTATTGGATGGTCTTTTAACATCTTCTGTGCGCAATCGCATTATCCGTTCTTCTCCTGTTGCTTACAAGCAGGTCATGATGACATTATTGATTAATCAAACTGGCAATCCTTTGTCTGCTGTGCTTGAGTCTGTTCGTCAGCTTGGTGAGCTGGGTGAGTGGTTTAAACCTGAAAGACAATCTCGACCTGAGGGTCGTACTGGTGGGGACTATAAGTTCTCTAGACGTGACATGTTTCTTGCTCTCATTGCTGATGGTGTCAAAAGGGAGGACATTGACGGTGAGCCTAATAATCGCTTATGGGACATGTTTCGTAAGCGTGGTTTGGATCGAAAGGAGGGTGCCCGTCGTGTGCGAAAGAATGAGTATGACCGTGGTTCGGATGACAGTGGTGATGAGAGGCGACGTGTGAATTCTGATCGCCGTGATGATCGGCGTTATGAACGTGATGGATCCCCTCATCGTAATGACGGAGGGGGAGAGAGGATGATCGTGAGCGGGGGAGAGATGATCGTTTTTCCAACCGACGAAGAGATGAAAGGAGTTATTCCCCTGACATGAGAAAAAGAGAGGATCGTAATAGACTTTCTGACCGTAATTCACAACTTTTTGAACATGACAATAATCCGTTTCGTACTGGAGACGGATATGAACAAGATATTTTGATACCAAAGAAAACTGAGAGCATTTACCCTGATTTGTCTTGGTTGACGGAACGCAGGAAAAATGACTAGGAAATAGGTCAAGCTCCGGTACACAAGTGGGCTCACAGAGACAACAGACCCTATGTAGATATTGAGATTTTTTGGAAACATCGTAATATCCAAAGGGCCCGAGCATTAGTTGATACTGGGGCGGAGGCCACTTTAATTCATGGTAAATCAAAGAAATTTCGTGGACAGTCTTTTACAATTACTGGTTTGGGTGGTAAAGAAACACCCGCAGTTCAAACTGCACTTGAAATTAAAATTGGTAGGATTCCTCGTAGAGAATACTCAGTGTTGGTTGTACCACTTTTGGAATATATAATTGGAATTGACATTTTGAAAGGAATGACTTTGCATTTGGATGATGGTTGTTATCAATTTGGAACTAGACAGTACATTTCGACCAGACCCGTACGGGTTGGCCGTTTACGAATGCCACCTATTAAAATTCCTTTGGCCACGAAGGTGATTTCTCAAAAGCAATATCGTATCCCAGGTGGTCATGAAGAAATTTCTGCTACAATTCAGGATTTGGTTGACGCGGGAGTCATAACTCCGGTCACGTCTGCTTGGAATAATCCCGTTTGGCCCGTGCGCAAAAGTGACAATTCTTGGCGCATGACTGTTGATTATCGAGAATTGAATAAAAACACACCTAAATTGACTGTTGCCGTGCCTGACATTGTCACGCTAATTCAGAGAATTCAAAAGCATCCAGGTACGTGGTATGCTTCTATTGATATTGCTAATGCTTTCTTTTCAATCCCGATTGCCCCTGAATGTCAGGAACAGTTCAGTTTTACATGGAATGGACGTCAAATGAGGTTCCGGAGTCTTTCTCAAGGCTATGTACATAGTCCTACGATCTGTCACCGGCTGGTGGCAGAGCATTTGTCTGAAGTGCCCACGAATCCACGAGTTCAGGTCTGTCATTATATTGAGGACATTTTGATTCAAGGTGAAACGCAAGACCAGGTACAGTCCCATTTAGATCAGATCCTTGACTGTTTGCGAGCAAAAGGTTGGGAAATTAATCCTGACAAATTACAAACTCCATCCCAGAATGTGAAATTTTTAGGAATTAATTGGCATGAAGGTCACAGAGAAGTGATCCCACAGGTAAAGCGAAAAATACTTGATTTTGCAGTTCCTAGGAACAGGAAAGAGGCTCAATGCTTCATTGGTTTGTTTGGATTCTGGCGTCAGCATATTCCCCATCTAAGTCAGATTCTGGCTCCATTGTATCGAGTCACTCGTAAAAAGAATGCGTTTGAATGGGGTGAGTCTCAACAGACTGCTTTTAATTTGGCTAAAGAAGCTATTCAGTATGCCTTGGATTTGTGGCCTGTGAGTGAAGGTGATGTGGATTTGAATGTGTCCGTGGAAGGTCTGTATGCCAATTGGAGCCTGTGGCAAAAGCAGGGCAGACAAAAAGTGCCATTAGGTTTTTGGACCAAAAAGTTACCTGAGGCTGGTGAGCGTTACTCGCCCTTTGAGAAACAATTGCTTGCTTGTTATTGGGCTCTGGTGGATACCGAGCAACTGACCCTAGGCCATGCTGTAATTTTGAGGCCCGAAATTCCCATTATGCAGTGGGTTTTGAGTTCACCGAAGTCCCATCGAATTGGACATGCTCAGGAGGCGAGTGTGATTAAATGGAAATGGTACATTCAGGACAGGGCACGTGTGGGTCCGAAAGGTGTGGCGGTTTTACATGAGCGAGTGGCGCAGGCGCCCTCCAATGAGACTGAAAGTGAGTGTTCGGTTCCCGTGGTGCAGGAGTCTCCCGTTAAGTGGGGTAAATCATTTGATGATCTGTCCGTGGAGGATAGAAAACATGTGTGGTTTACGGATGGTTCAGCGAAGTTCATCGGTGACAAAAGATATTGGAAAGCTGTTTCGTATAACCCGATCACGCAGAAATTATTGAGTACGACTGGAGATGGTAAGAGTAGTCAGTATGCTGAACTCTATGCAGTTTACCAAGTTTTGAAACAGGAATTGCCTGGCACATGTCATATTTTCACTGATTCCTGGTCCACTGCGAATGGACTGGCGGTATGGTTACCAACATGGCATTCTCATAATTGGGAATTGCATTCAAAAGAATTGTGGGGAAAGGAATTATGGCAAGAAATTTGGGAGCTGCTCCCGCAGAGTACTGTAACAATCTTTCACGTGGATGCTCACACTCCAATTGACTCCCTTGATAAATTTTTCCATAACATTGCAGATGAAAAATCTAAAATTGCTGAGGCAGTGGTGGACATGCAAGATTCTGATTTGGCGGGATTGGCGAAGTGGGCCCACCAGAAAGCAGGACATTTTGGAGAGAAAGCCACTAGCAGGTGGGCTGCCGATAGAGGAATTCATATTCCTTTTTCTTTAATAAAAGATGTCATTCTACATTGTCCCATTTGTCAGCATTCTAGAAAAAAGGAGGTGCCTCAAATTGTTCGAGGCCACTTGCATCGAGGTAAATTGCCCGCTCAAATTTGGCAGATTGACTATATCGGTCCGCTCCCTATGAGCAGAAATTGTCAATATATTTGTACAATTGTTGACACTTATAGTGGCCTTTTGGTCGCTTTCCCTTGCAAGAATGCTACCCAAGTGAATACCATTAAAACCCCGGAGCTGCTTATTTTGTACTATGGTGTCCCATTCCAAGTTCAATCAGACAATGCATCCCACTTTCGTGGAAGATTGGTGCAGGAATTCTGTGCGGAAAATAATATTGATTGGGTGTTCCACATTCCGTATTACCCACAAGCTTCAGGACTGATTGAGAGAATGAATGGTTTGTTGAAAGAACAGTTGCGTAAATTAACTGATGACCGATACAGCAAATGGAGGGATGTGTTGTTTCAAGCTTTATTGATTTTGAATAATCGTCCTTTGTTACATGCTGAATCCCCTTTGATGCGTTTGTTTCCTCCAAATGTTGATGTAAACCCTAATTCTTTGTCAAACACTATCATGTATTGGGAAATTACCCCCGGTGCTTTGGCTCCATGTAGAGCGACCCCAGGTTCCGCAGGCCTCGACTTGCATGCTTAAAATGATGCAAAATTACCAGGAAAAGATCGAATCATTGTTGAAACTGGCATTGGTGTCTGTATACCTGCCGGTAGTTTTGGATTAATTGCCCCTAGATCTGGTCTGGCCCTGAAAGGCGTACAAGTGCTCGGAGGAGTAATTGACAGTGACTATCAGGGAGAGATTAAGGTTCTCCTGCTTAATAGCAGTGAGACTGATTTGTTCATTAAAAAGTCTGACCGCGTTGCTCAGTTACTGATTATGCCTGTCTTCAGTGGTGAAATCAAAAAAGGCTCTGCCCCAACGTTGTTAACTGTGCGAGGACAAAAAGGCTTCGGATCATCTGATCTTCCTGGAGCTAAGATATGGGTGCAATCGCCTAAAAATCCTCCTGAACAGGCTGATATTATTGCGACCGGTCATGACAACACCGTTTTGGTGATGAAGCCAGGGAAAGATGGCTGGGAAGCTGTCCCGGCTGATAAATGTTACTTACGAGAATGATTAAGGCCTGTGTTTGTATTCTTTCAGATCATTCTCTGGACTGCTGCTGCAGGATGTGTCGGCGCTGGACTCCTTTTGGCCTGCTACGCCGGGAGAGGAGAGGATCCACCGACGCCGGTTGATGGGATAATCCGAGCTCCGCGGTCTGCGTGGAGTTCTTCAACTAACTTTTGGATTACACTCGCAAAGCGAGTGACGAACTCTCCGCATTTCTGTCTTACCCCAATGAAGTCTGTCACTGACATTTTAGCAACCTGTTTGGTTGCCGTCCCTGCATCTACCGAGACTTTGCGACATATTTTTAATATCTCGAATGCCCGACCAAATGTTATTCTGGGCGACTTTGCGGCCCATGAATTTTGTCCCTCATGTACTGCTCTTCCAGACCTTGATATCTCTATTCATTCCCGAATTACTACCTTTAATATTACCCCTGGAGACCTATGTTTTATAATGACATGTGACCCTAAGGCTATCACCGAATGCATAAAGCTAAAAATACAGGCTGCAACTTCTTTTTCAGCTCATCAACGATTGCTGTGTTTAAAGAGACTTCCAAATTCATGTCTTTCTGTGAAAAATAATATGACATGTCAACGTTTATTAGTTGCCCCTAGTTATTATCGTTCAATGTTATTGCCAGCTGGATGGCTCTTCTCGTGCGGAAATTCATCTTGGCCCTATATTCCTGCAAATATTTCTGGTGGCCCATGTGCCATCACTAGATTGAGTTTATTAATGTTTTCCTCACATCCTAATTCACATTCCCGTATTGTACGTGATTCAATGTCATTGCATGAGGATTGCGATTCCTCTGTCCACCTTTATTCTAAATCAGAATACCTTGGTTTAGCTTTTTCTATTATTGGAGTGCCTGCATTGGCCGTTTATAATGCCAAAACGATCGGCAAGATGGCCTGTTGGATGGTTAAGTCCATCAACCAAACATCTACTGTTTTATCTGACCTTTTATTAGACGCCCAAGGCGAACGTAGAGCTATTTTACAGAATCGCGCTGCTATTGATTATCTTTTGTTAAAACATGGACATGAATGTTCTGATTTTGAGGGCCTATGCTGTTTTAATTTGTCTGACCATTCTAAATCAATCCAATCCCATATTGACAAACTCCACGACTTGACTGCAGAAATTAGACAACACATAGATGAGGGTTTCTTTGACTGGCTCTTTAATTGGCTACCTGACTTGCATTCTTTACGACAGATTTTTGGGGGAGTTATTGTTGCTATTTGTGTCCTGATAGCTATTTGTTGCTTTATTCAGTGCATCCCTTCCCTGCTCCAATTTTTAAGACTTAGTAAGAGACATAGATCAGTTAATTTTGTTTCCTATTATTCTTCTACTGATGTTAGTTCTATTTAGTCTGTGGATAATAGACTGGAGTCAAGGGGTGTAATGTAATGGCTGCCCTTTTCTGGCTCTTTTAAGAGGGAGAATGATGGAGAGTGACTCCAGCCTATCACCCCCATAGGATAGGGATTAGGACTATAGACAGGGCCCCTGCCTTCCATATATTAGAGCATTTTCGTGTCACTTTCCTTAGTGTAGGGCTTATGAATTTAAGTTAGGGGATAGATATATAAGTATTAGTCATGATTTGCCCATTTGCTAACATGTTAGGATATTTTCCATGGAGTTACGCATATTGTGGGCCCTGTAGGCCTTAAACGAGACAGACTCCATTTTGCTTTCTGCCCGGTAGCTCGAGAAGGCTTTCTAGGTGAAGTGTAATGTTTTAGTTTCAAGCTGTTGTTCGCTTGGAGAGAACCGGCTCAGGCTGGCCCTTATCGAAGCAATGTATTTTTCTCCACACCGAAGACACAACTTCAGGCCGGCCGGCTGGGAACGTGTCCTTGGTACGGGGAGGTACAAGAATTTGGTGGGCGGCAGGTTACTGGCCGTAGCTTTCCATGAAGGAACGGGCTTTGATATTAGCGAAGGTGTTAGTCAGTTTGTCAGTTAGTCCGTAGGCGGCATCTAGCCGTTAGCATCTCTGCCATTAATTATTTCATGGCGGACAGTCGCCATCTTTGAAGTCCGAGAAAGATTTAAGACCGAAACTCTCTGAGAAAGACTGAAGGAGAATTAGCGCGGAGCGCACTGGCACAGAGAGAGAGAGAGACGGTAGCTAATAACCAGCAAGGTTCCGGTGCCCTGGAGGGAAGCAGACGAGGTTGAGCCTAGCGGTGCAGACGTGTACTTGTGACGGCTGGGGTGTGACTGCGAGGCGAGCCAGGACACAGAGACGAGAAGGGAACCTAGATGACTGCCGAGCCCAGACTTCATATTAACCAGGTGATCTCCGCCCTTTTCCCAATTAGCGTGCACTCTAATCTTTACCTTTTCTTTGCAGAAATTATGTTGCATAGTAATGTGATATGTATTTATTGCCAATAAATATCCTAGTTCTTATAGAACTACCGTGTGCCTTGTGTTCCTGTTCAATCTTGGTAAATGCATCTTCTAGTCGAGAGTTGTTTATGCGAACGGATGTGAAATCCCGATCAGGTAAATAGTGATCGAACAAAGAGGAAGTGAGTGGACCTTTGATGCCAAGAATAGGAGGTACATCATATAATTTGGGAACCGTATTAAAAGTCATTATTATAGTTTTATCCCGAGTAGATAACTGAGACATTGTCCTGATGACTGTTCATAGGAATGTGGTCGTCGTTGATATGCGGCGTTAGTGAGAACGCTGGGGAGGATTACCAGCGTGTATACCCACAAGATTGTGGCTTGCATAAGTGAGAGCGCCAGGGGGGATACTGGCGTGGAGATCTACCGGATTGTGGATCGTTTGGAAAAGGGAGCATTGGGTTCTGCAGGCCCATGTGTAGACACACCGGATTGTGTGTCATATCTGCCCTAGGGTAGACCGGTCTGGGTCGGGGTGGCCGCGAGACCAACTGATGTGAATAAGATATTGTAGAAAATCTATGCATGTGTATTGCTATTCCCCATCCTTAGGTGCGACCTGTATATATACCTGCATATCTATCCATTGTGAATACGTTCTAAGGAGGGAAGGTGAGTACGTTTTGGCTGGGTCATAGGGGCCCCTGGGGGCTGATCCCATCTAAGCGGAAAATCCGGCCATTACAGGACCTTATGTTGAAGTGATTACATCGGGTGTGTCAGAGCCTTTTCTGTTGGATACTGGGGCGGCGAAGAGTTCTATCATGCACTCAACTCCCTGGCGCACATTCGTCTGGCTTGACGAATGTTTCGGTAGGTTTTTCTGGCGCCCCGGTTTGTAATCCGGTTTCTAAACCTTTGTCTCTTTCGGTTGGACCTTGTGAATTGGAAGCACCCCTCATTCTAACGACAGGTTGTGGTGAGAATTTGTTGGGATTGGATTTGTTGAAGAGATTGTATCCGACATTGTATTGTTCTCCTTCGGGAGTACAGCTTACGTTGGGTAAGAGAGTGATCTCTCCGATGTAATTGTCTAAAGATCGGCTTCCGTTGGAATTGCGTTCTCTCCCTGATACTTTTTGGGCTACTGGTCCTAATGACGTGGGTCTTTTGGAGATTCCACCATACGTTGTGACGCTGAAAGCGAATGCTAGATTGCCACGTATTCCCCAATACCGGATGTCTATTGATGGTGAAAGAGAGCTTTTAGCGATCATCTATGATTTGATTGAGAAAGGTGTGATTGAGGAAACGAGAGGTAATGTGTGCAATAGTCCGGTTTTGCCTGTCCTGAAGCGTACTGATTCTTCTCAGCCGCCTGTGTATAGGTTTGTGATCAATCTTCGAGAAGTGAACAAAATTGTCGTTCCACAGTTTCCTGTTGCTCCGGATATTACTGCTTTGTTGACTACGATTCCTGCTTCAGCTACTTGGCTTTCGGTGATTGATCTGAAGAATGCTTTCTTCAGCATCCCGATTGCCGAGGAGAGTAGAGATATTTTTGGCTTCTCTTTAGAAGGCCGAAGTTTCCGGTTTAAACGCGCTCCTCAAGGCTATTGTGAGAGTCCGTCCATCTATAGTCAAGCTTTGAAAACACAGCTTGATACGATTGTCTTACCTGATGGTGCTGCTCTTATTCAGTATGTAGATGATTTGTTAGTTGCTGCTGACGATGAGGAAACTTGTAAAGAAGCTACTCTTTCTTTGTTGCGACATTTGTCTGACCTCCATCATAAAGTGTTGCCTTCGAAGTTGCAGTATTGTCGACAAGAAGTGACCTACTTAGGTAATCTCTTATCGAAGGAAGGAAGAAGTTTGACCCCAGAACGAATTCAAGCGATTGCGAAAATGAATGTGCCAACTACACAGAGAGAAGTACGTGCTTTCTTGGGAGGTACTTCGTACTGTAGGCAATGGATTCCAAATTTTTCATTGCTTGCGAAACCTTTGCTAGCACATACGCTTAAGGATACTCCAAATCCTCTTCATTGGTCTGACGAATTCCAGAAGAGTTTTTCTGAATTGCGTGATGCATTGTGTTCGGCTCCGGTGTTGGGTACCCCCGACTACAGTAAGCCTTTTACACTCTATGTTCACGAGAGAGAGGGTTGTGCATTGTCAGTCTTGACTCAGCAGTTCGGCGATAAACAGCGTCCATGTGCGTATTTCTCGTCGACTTTGGATCCAGTAGCTAGAGCGTTGCCGAGTTGTTTGAGAGCTACAGCAGCAGCAGCTGTTTCTATTCGACAGTCTGCTGGTTTGGTGATGGATAATACGTTGATTGTGATGGTTCCACATGCAGTGGATACTTTGTTAAACAGAACGAAGACACAGCACTTAACTAGTGCTCGATTGTCGGGTTACGAGCTGACACTTTTGGCGAGTCATGTTCATATAAAGCGATGCAACACGTTGAATCCAGCTACGTTGTTGCCGATTTCTGTAGAGACAGATGTTCAGGAACAGCATGGTTGCTTTCTTAGGACAGAGGAAGAAACGAAGGGTAGGATGGATCTGAAAGACACTCCTCTTGCAAAGTCTGATGGTACTTTATGGGTAGATGGTTCATGCTTTAAGCTTCCGAATGGAGATACGACTGCAGCATATGCGGTTACGACTTTGCATACGATTGTTGAAGCTGCACGTGTCCCACAAAATGCAGCTCAAGCAGCAGAGTTGATTGCACTGACGAGAGCGTGTGTGTTGTCGAAAGGAAAGCGAGTGACTGTGTATACCGATAGCCAGTACGCGTTTGGTGTTGCTCATAGTTTTGGTCGCTTGTGGAAAGAACGTGGGTTCTTAACTTCGCATGGTACGAAAATTCAGCATGGTCTGTTGGTGAATGAACTTCTTGAGTCGCTTACTTTGCCGATGCAAGTTGCGATCGTGAAATGCAGTGCACATAAGAAGGTTACCGATGACATTGGTCGTGGTAATGCGTTCGCGGATGAAGTTGCGAAAGAGAAGGCGAAAGATGTGATGAGTCAAATGTATGTTGCGGGTCCAGCAAGATGGGTTCCAGATAGAAGAATGTGTGAAGATACGATAGAGAGCGTGAAGTCAATTCAGACAGAAGCTACTGAGAAAGAATTGAGTTTATGGAGAGAGAGTATGGGAAAATTGGATTCGACTGGTTGTTGGATTGAGTTGTCAGAGCATCAGCGATGGTTGTTACCTGATGCATATGTGATTGCAGTGGTAATGATGGCGCATGGAATGGCTCACATTAGTGCGAAAGGGATTTGGAAGTTGTTGGCTCCAGTATGGCAGAATGCTGGAATTCCTGAATGTGCGGAGAATCTGGTCAAGAATTGTATGGTTTGTCTGATGTATAATCCTGGCAAGGGAACTCCAACTCCAGCTGGTCATTTTGCACCTCCGACATATCCATTTGAGGTTTTGCAATTGGATTTCATCCACATGGAAAGATGTAATAACTTGAAGTACGTCCTTGTGGTTGTTTGTGCCTTTTCGAGATGGGTGGAAGCTTACCCCCTGAAAGATAATACTGCCTTGTCCACAGCTAAAGCCCTACTCAAGGAATTTTTCCCTAGGTTTGGTTTGCCAAGGATGGTGTGGAGTGATAACGGTAGTGAATTTGTGGGTCAAGTCATGAAGAGAGTGTGTGAGGGTTTAGGTATAAGACAGAAATTAAATGCTGCAAATCACCCCCAACCAGCTGGTTTAGTCGAATGCTACAATGGCACTTTGAAACTCAAGTTAGCAGGCGAGCTCTGGTCTCCAATGGCCCAATGCTTTGCCATTGGCACTTTTGTCAACCAGAACTACAGTGCATTCTCGAGTGGGCCTTAGCCCCTACGAGATTGTATTTGGTGGCCCGGCGAATATATGGGGAGTGCCGAGGCCGACAAAGTTTAGCGAGATTGAACATCCTGTGCTGATTGATTATTTGTACGATTTGACGGCTAAATTGCGTGTCTTACACCAACAGGTTCACGATACCCTCCCACTAGCATCTGAAGATCCAGGACATGCCATTGATCCTGGTTCTTGGATTCTGATTCGGAATTTTCAGCGGACAAAGAACGATCAGCCCCATTGGATTGGACCATTCCAGGTCCTGTTGGCGAAGCGCACCGCAGTGAGAGTTCACGGCAAAAAGAACTGGATCCACTGCGTACATTGTAAGAGGGTTTCTTTGCCTCTGTCGTACGACCGGTGGATCCAGGAGGGTGTTGGTGATTCAGAGACTGAGACTGTGCCACGTTTCATTCCATTCAGTGATGCGCGTTTGGTTGGCACAAGCTCTGAACGTGAGGACAACAACATTTTGCAAGAAGCTGTGTCCCCTTCTTTGAGACTAGACACTACTGAACCTGAGTTGTTGTTTCGTGATCAGACATTGCCTGGTAAAGGCCGCTATAATTTACGACCAAGAGTCGATGGACTAATAAAGTAATTTCCTTTTTGCTTTTGAAACTACGCTCTCTCATCCAAAAAGCTGTTTTGATCTATTTTTCTTTTTCGAGCCGTCATCCGGGTTCAGCTGTAGGGTCGCGGTATAAAGACTCAGAGGGTACAACTGGAAGATACAAGGTCGACGGTTCTTGTTTGTTCTAGGGCGTTCCCTGGATTTACAGACGTACATCTGAGCAGAAGAGAACCAACTGCCGCGAACAGCAAGGTTAGAGGATGGAGTTTTTTGAGATCGAGAGAGCTGTTTAAGAAATGAACTTTAAGACAAGACTGTGTAAATTATTGAGTAGAAAATGTTTTTTGATAACGTGTCTTTTAATGCTACTTAGCATGACAATGTTTTTGGTGGGATATGTACTTTTCTCTTTTCAAGTGACGTTTGCACCCACCACACAACCTATGTCTTTTCCTACTACTACTTCTTCGCATTCTTTTCATCCTTTGCCTGAACACGAATCAATAAGAAGATTGAAATTTGCTAATAATTCCTTTGTTCAACTTCTGCATCAGCATCAGTTAGTAGTGAACATCACTAATTGTTGGGTGTGTAGGCTTATGCCTCATACTACGGATAAAGCTATCCCTTATTTGGTCCTGCCGTTCAGCTATAATGGATCTGTGTGGGCGTATAGGACGATGTTCATTTATGCCCATGAAATTTATCCCCTAAGTTCCATGAAAGATAATACGAGCAATAGTGCTCTTGTGAAGGGAATAGTAGACATGATTAGAGGAATTAATTCCTATGAGACTATTCCTGGAGACGAGACACAAGCATATATTGGTTGGACCGTGACTGGATATGGTGTTAGTCTGAGTGAAAAGCAGCGCAGGAAAGGATCATCTCCGATTTGGATCGTACCCCATCGTGGTCATTTTTGTCTGCAAGGTAATGGCAAGAATCCGAGAGCTCAGTTAGGGAAGAGTGTTAGCACTGAGACGTATGTTTTTTGCGTCCCAGACTTCCCCATCGTTTTTAGCAGCTAAGGGTACGTATTTTGTCTGCCATGACAGAGTATACATGGTTGCCCCCTGATTTTTCAGGTACAGGTAGATTTTTTAGGTTTCTGTTGCCCCGTACGTATACTGCAGCCGTAGATTACCATAGAACGAGAGTTGCTAGAGGTGTCTTCACTAAGGAAGATACTTCAGGACAAGAATTGGGAGACTTTCTTAAGGGTTTTCTGCCGTTTTGGGGACCTATGGTCAACAGTAGGAACATACGGCAATTGACGAGAGTGGTTGAGTCCACAATAGTCGAGACTGCCGGTGCCCTTAGTAACCTGACTGCTGAGCTCCAGTCGGATCGTCTTATGACGTTGCAGAATCGAGTTGCGTTAGACGTCATACTTGCAGATAGAGGAGGGGTATGTAAATTGATCCAATCGAGCTGTTGCGTTTTCATTCCAGACAATGCTCTGACAGTATACCAGGCCATTTCCAAGCTACAGAAGGTCTCCGAGTCTGTACATGTGGACAAAGGAGATTGGTCGTTGATGGGATGGTTTTGGGAATTGTTATCCACTTGGGGATGGAAGATTCTGATGATCATTGGGATGGTTTTATCGATTATTTTCCTGTTCCGTCTTTGCGTACAGTGTACTCCTGCTATATGTGGCCTCTGTGCTACTTCGTGTGCGAGGAGACCTGTATCGAGAGAGTTACTAAGTACTAGGATTATGCTCCAGCAACATCTTGATGATCTGATGAATATAGACCTGGATTCAGATTGACGTGAGTTTAGGTTATTGCCTATGTAAGGGCAAAAGGAGGGTCTGAGGTTATGTTTTTTCTGAACACGTTTTATAAAGATCATGGTTCGTTACGAATTTGATAGTAGCGAACCGTAACTAGCTAGTGCGGTATGTACGAGTGATTTCGCCATGCTACACTGATGGATTTACTACGTATTTAGGGATTTCGTTCTGAACCTTCGGGTTCCATATTGTGTGCGGCAGCCATTTAGTGGTTGCCCTCACATAGGCCGATGACTACGGCCGAACGAGTCTTTGGTACACGTATGCTTTAGTTGACTTCTAGATGACCTGAGCGAACTGACCTCGTTGCCTGAAGCTAGCCTTGCTAAGCCAGTTCCTTGTCCGGTAGTTGATCGAGATAGAGATCAAAGAACAGGACATTGTTGAGTTTATTGCACATGCACACACCCTTGTATCTTGCTTCTCATCTGTTTCTGTTCCTTCTTTTATGGTCTGTTTATGATATGGGTTGTGGTCTTTCATTATGGGTTTGTCCGGCCTGTCCGAGAAAGAATGTTGGGCTTTCCCGTGTAATTGATGGTGGGCTGGACAACTGAAAAGTGGGTTTGTCGTCATGCGATACCTTTTGCAAAGTTACCTTTGATTGGACAATTAGTAAATAATGGGTGTTTGTCAGGAATGTGATTTTTAGCATAAAAGACGATGTCTCGCACTACGAAAATTGAGCAGTTTCTGACTAACCTACTTGTGTCGTACTTCATAGAGTTCTGTTCCTGGTTGCAGCCAATAAATTTGATCTTTGACGTCACCGAGAAGTATCCCGTGTCTCTGTATTCTAAGACAGGTGAACTCGAAGACATCGGGCGTTTCCCCTGGCGCCGCTGGGTTCTAAAACCCGGTTCTTCACACTGGCATTTCAGAGGTTCAAGTTGAGCCCAGTGTGAGGAAACATGCTTTTTGCAGGTGCACCCCCACATTTTGCCTTCATTTGGTCTACTAGGCTCTAGTGTAATGGCTCTGAAACGCCTGAGCCCTGCTAATCAGGACTCTGTGCGTGTGCCCTGACCCTTACAAAGGTGCATGTTTAATTGGCTTATCCCTAACCTGACTAACTTGTAAGTCCCTAGAATATGGTACCCAGGGCCTGTAAGTTAAAGTATCTTTCATGGACTGCAGCACTAGTTGTGCCACCATAATTGAAACATGGCATAAGCAGGATTCCTAGCCCGCCATTGCTGGTTGTCGACTTTGTCATTGCCATATCAAAGCCCAACGCTTTCTTTTTAATATTTGTATTCATCCTTAAGGCAGGCCTACTGAGCCCTAAAGGCATGGTGCATTTTATTAAAAGGTTTCACCTGTAGTTTCATGTTTTAAGGTGCTAACACTAAAACCCACAATTGTCGTTTTTACTGTTTAAAAGGCTAATAGCTCCATTGTTGAGTGCAGAGTTACAGGCTGACATCTCAGCCGTACTAACTTCCGAACGGGACAACTAAAGTTGGTATTTCAAGGTACCAAAAGACTCAGTACATTAAATCAAAGTTAATGTAAACCCACCATTGTCGTTTTTACTGTTGAAAGGCTAATTGTTGCAAGGGTGAGTGCAGAGTTACAGGCTGGCATCTCAGCCGTACTTTCTTCTGAATGGGACTAGTAAAGTTGGTACTTCAAGGTACCAAAAGAATCAGTAAAGTAAATCGAATTTAATGTAACTGGTGGGCAAAGTGCAAATTTAGTCAGTTGCCACTTTGTTGCCCAAGGTTTCCAGTGCCTGCTTATAGTTGCACACAAAGGTCTGTCCTCAAGACAGCCTTCTGGCCTCCTAGCGAGACACAGGAACAACTCCCAGGAAAGCCCAGTAAAGGCCTGCCAGGGGAGGAGATGCTATCTCCTCCTGGAAGGACAAGCCACACAAAGTTGAGCAAAAAAGGCAAGCTTCAAACGGGAAGCTGCCTTTGAAAGCCAAATCTTGGGAGTGGTTGAAGCCGAGCATTCTGGGTTAGCTAGATGCCACATTTCATAGGAAGTTATCATCAGGTGATCCAAGTAGCTCATTGGCTACAGATTACAACCTTCCCTCCAAGCCCATTCTGGGCAAAAAAGAGACACTCCTGGCACCAAAACTCAGATCTTGACTGAACTGGAGAAGAGGACCGGAGAAGGACTGCCATGCTCGTACCTGGCAAAGAGAGGCTGCACCAAAGTTGGACTGCACCAGCTCCTCCTTGGGTTAACAAAGAGAGGACTGTGCCTGCGGTGTCCTGCTCAGGGAGTAGTTTTCCCCCGAGCCCACACAGAAGCAGAGACTCCATGAATCAATTGGCTGACTTCCTATTCCAGTACCAGTTCCACAAACATTGGAGAAGCCTGGCTGGGCATGTTGGTAGCCCAGATCACCGGATAATTGTTGGCCCCCGCAGTGCAGCCTAGGAGACCAAGTCCCAATGCTTAAAAGTCACACCTGAGTCTGCTGGAACCAGGAGAATCGTTGGAGTGCAGTTTGATCACTCAGAATGAGAGTTTTTCTAGAGGAGGGGGAACACTGGTTTTGTTGTTTTCCAGATGCCAGTAGTGCAGTGGCAACTGGGATTGTGTTGGCCCAAAGAGTACTTGAAGAGACATTGAACCCAGTGGGCAAAGTCACCTCACCAGGACAAGTGATCGAGGAGTAGTGGACTTCAGACTGCTGGAAAGAAGATGGCAAGCAAACAAGAACGACACCAACTGCGATACCTACACATCAGCCATCAACGACTACCACCGCCAGCTCAAAGCCGCAAAAAAGGAGGCCCTGACATGCCAGATCGAAACCAGCACCAACAATCCAAGGAACTCTTCACCATCAACAGAGAATCTACCTGCTCTTCAGCCACAGAAAACGCGATCACTCCCTCACAAGAACTCTGCGGCACCTTGAAAACCACTTACGCCTCAGGATAGCAACCATCTACACAAACTTCTATCCACAACCCCCGACATCCTCTGCAACCCATCATCCACTGCAACCCATCATCCACAACAACCAACTATCTGTTTACTGCATGAGAACTCAGCACATCACCAACCAACACTCTAATAAACGCCATCCACTCAGGAGCACCCTCCGATCCGTACCCAGTCAACTCTTCAATCTATGAAGCAACAAAATCAGCCACTAGCTCACCATAATGCTAAACACCTACATGACTACAGCCACCTTCCCCTATGCATGGAAACAAGTGAACATTAGACCCCTCCTCAAGAAACCTTCGGCAGATCCTAGAGAGCTCCTGAACTACCGTCACAAATCCCTCCCCCGGTCCCCGCCAAAGTCCTGGAGAAGGTCCAGGAACCCCAACTCACAAATCATCTAGAAAGAAACAAACTGCTGGACCCATTCCAATTGGGTTTCAGAGCCAAGCACAGCACTGAGACAGCCTACATCCCAGCAACAGACGACATCGGAGCCTTACTTGACAGAAGAGAAACAGCCGTCCTCATCCTCCTGGACCTCTCTGCAGTTTTCAACACTGTCTCCCACCACACACTCATTGATCGACTTTGCCAAATTGGAATCAATGATGATGCGCTCAGATGGTTGGCATCCTTCCTCGTGGGATGCACCCAGAGAGTCCACTTCCCTCCTTTCACCTCTCAATCAAAGCACACCATCTGATGAGTGCCCCAAGGCTCGTCCCTCAGCCTTAGCCTCTTCAACATCTGCATAACACAAATCGCAGACATTGTCAGATCACACAATGTCAACATCCACTCTTACGCCGGCTGCTCTCAGCTCCTCCTCTCACTCACAGTGAACCTCACCCTGACATAGAGCATTTTCCACAACTGCTTCGCAACATTTATGACAGACAACTGCCATAAACTCAACACGGACAAAACAGAAGTCCTGATCTTTGGCAGAAACAATGCCCTTTGGAAGGACTCCTGGTCCTTGGTACAACCTATGTAAAACGTAAACCCCTTTTGATGTCCAACCTATGGAGTCTCTCTGCCTTTTTTGAGGGGTGAGGATGGGCAGAGAATGCAAGGAGGGTGCTGGATTTACGAACGTGGAAAGGAGTCACAGCGTTTGGCAAGAAGGGTGCCAGAGTCCTAAGCACCAGTTTGTTTGTAAAAAAGGTGGTGTAGAGCGGTTGCACCGAAAGTGTAAAGTTGACTCATGCAGCGAGCTGAAGCGAGTGCAATGAGGAAAACAGTCTTTAAGTTTAGAAGACTCAATGAGCAGCTGTACATCAGCTCAAAGGGAGTACACACGAGAAACGTCAAGGCCAAGGTATGTTGCCACTGTGGCATCACAACATTTTTTGGAGGGAGCATTTGATTCTAACTTTTAAGAAAACGCAACATAACAACATAACAAGTGATTTAAACTAAGATGGTTGTTCCAGTAAACTCAATAAGGATGAAAGGGACAACAAATAACATTTCATAGTCCCTACTGCAAGACCTTTCTAGGCCAAATACACAATAAACAATAACACATCTAAAGTCTAGCTTGTAAAGGACTCCATGAATGAAGGCCAAAAATCTGTCCCAGTGCTGGTATAAATTGACTTCATGGAAGGGCTTCTGCCAGCCAGGATGGCATCCATAACTTTGGGTGGCAGATTAAATGAGGCAACGGCCACCACTCAGTCTTGGTGCGTGGAGGTGTAGATTAAGCAGGTGAAGTTGAAGGACCCTGCCGCAGTGACAGAAGATCTTCCCAAATTTCTAGCCTGATCAAGAGCAGCTGCTCAAGCCAAGAAGTTCTGGGTGCCACAATCATTTGGCCCAATCTGGAGCCATGAGAATGACTTGGCCTGGATTTTCATGATCTTTTTTCAGATCTCAGGAGAGGCAGGGGCAGGAATGGGTAGAGGAGTCTTCTGTTCCATTCCAGCGAGAATGCATCTCCTAGCGAGTCTCTTTGCAGAAACACCAACATGCAAAACCTTTGGCACTGCACCTTCTCGACAGTGAAAAAAGGATCCAGCCAGGCTTCTCCTCACTGCCAAAAGATGCCTTGCAACACCTCAGATTGTAGGCACAATTAATGGTCCCACACACACTGCTGGCTGAGCTTGTCTGCCCTGGAATTCAAGGATCCTGCCAGGTGGCTTACGATCAGGGAAATGTCCTGACACTCCAGTCCACTCCAAAGGTACAGAACCTCTTAGTACAGGATCCAAGACCCCACTCTGCGCAGGTTGCTGCAGTACCACATAGCAGTTCTGTCTCTGAGAACCTGTACCAGACTCCACTGATGGATGGCAGGGAGGCCCTCAGAGCCAGACATATGACACAAAACTTCAACAGATTGATATGAAGCTGGGTTTCTGCAGCGAACCAGAGTCCATTGATCTCTACCTCCCCCCTTTGATCTTCTCAACTCAGAATTGATACATCCATCACCACCATCAGCTTTGGTTGGGGAAGGGAAAGGGGACAGACACTTGCCCAACAGTGGCCGAGCAGCAACCACTGCAGAACATGTGCAGTTTCTCGGATATGTTAATGGCCTGTGACAGGTTTGCTTGGTGCTGTCTCCATTATAACTACAGATTCCATTATAGAGCCCACACATGCCAGCTGGCATAGTTGGCAAAGAGGAAGCAGGAAGCTAACATACCAAAAAGCCTCAAAGATACTCTCACTGAGATCCAGGACGGAGGCTGAAACATTGGGATCATAGCCTTGAGGAAATAGAAATTTTATGTGGTCAGTGTGTCCCCCACTTGCACCCTATCCATGTACCTATGCCCCATGTATGTCCATGTTATCATGTAATTCCCTTCCCGTGCCTGTAATAATAATGCCCCTGCATTTCCGTCTAATGTTAACATGTCAGTTATTAGGCCTTCCATGAATGAGACGTTAATTCTGCACTAAGGCCTACGTTGCCAATGCATTTACATGGTACACGTTTAAAAGTCAAGATGCACACGTTTTTGTGGCCCAGCCGAGCCAGGCCCTGAATTCAGGCTCCGAGCCTTTTCTGACTCTGAAAACTGCAGTTTAGGTATGCATCCCTGACCTCTCCCTTACTCCCTGCTCAGCCGAGAGGTGCCCGGCCTGGCCTGCCTGCCAAGACGGTATTTTGCCTACAGTTATCTGCTCAGCTCCGCAAAAACACATTCCAGTCTAGTGAAAGGGGTAAACATATTCCGCCTGCAGAGCATAGGGCCTAGCCTTCCTGTCTCCATGCAAGTGATTTACTGAACCCGTTGCCATAGAAGGCCCATGGCACCCACGCAATGCACGAAGAAATATATGCACACACTAGCATTTAGTGATGAACGGCCTTTACTTGAGAGACCTTTACTTCAGACAATACATCCTCCAAACACAAGATATCAGATATGCCAAAGGTGCAGGTCGTTCTGACATCCCAGACTCCTCTACTAGTGCTAAAGTCAACTCCCCCCCAGCTCTCCCCAGTTACACGTCGATTCCACGTCATGACCAGTTTCGCCCACAAGTAGGGTAAAGGTTTCTGCTGACCCTGCAGACCTCCTCTATGCATCCACCCACCTATGACACACCTATGACTCATCAAGTGAACACCTACGTGTACGCCTCCTTACACGCCTTCTTTCACGCCCATGTGTTCTTATCTCTCTCTTTCACTTGCTCCGCCTGGAGCGTTCCGCCTTCTCTATTCATTGCAATTGTATGGCTTTACTATATATAATGTGTTATGTGAATAAAACGTCAGATGACGATCCTTCCTGAACCTTAGTGGTGATGGAACCCGATTCTCCATTGACTCGAGTCATTGTATTAAAGCCCTTTTGACTCGGACACCACGGACTCTGCCTCTCATTTTATGAGCTATCCTTATTCCTTATTAATATATTGAAATTATGACAGGGTAATGTTTTATTTACCACATTAATCTGGCGCCCGAATAGGGACCAGTCCCCTTCCCCACGCGCCGGTGATGTAAGCGCAGCCCCTGACCCCTTCTATAGCCGTGACGGACTTCTAGTGTACACGTCAGCGGGATTTCCTGCCAACTCCCTCAGGCCCACGGAGGAGACGGAGACTGCGACCAGGCATCCACACGAGGCGGTGAGGATTGCGGACCATCCCGACCAGAGCCCAAGCCGAGAGAGCAAGGTCCGAGGTATCCCGAGGCCCACCTGTTCCGAGGCGCATGCGCAGCAAGAAGCCGTAGCAGTCCAGTTCAGTATCGAGTTTCCGAGGCCTTCAGTTTTGCTTCCCGGTGAGTACCGTTGTTGGGAACGCATATAGACGGGTTCATTTATTTGAGCCCGGTCAAGACGGGTCTGGGTACACAGATCCGGTAAAGACGTGTCCATTTAGGTGAATGCGGTAAAGACGTGTCTCTTTATGAGACCGGTATGACTGTACTGTTCTGGCAGTGCATACAGTAAATGAGGTTATTTTAGGACTGTGTTTTTCTATGTACTAGTTAGTATCTGTTTCTAATGTTTTAATGTCGTGGTATGAATGATTGTTTTCAGTCTATTATTGTGCTTATTGTGTTTTCGTTCAAGTTAGTTCAAACATGCTGCTGTTTCCGAAATTACGTCAGATAGGAACCAGGAAAGGGATACTCGAAGAGGCAGTTCCCGTCCCGCCTAGGGACACTCCTGGACATTTTATGTACCAGAAGCATGGCCTAGATGCCATACTGTATTTAGATTTATGGGTAGATTACACAAAGGATCTGGAAGAGAAATATAGATGGCCTGTCTCAGGGACATGGGATGCTGATTGCATCATGAGAGTAGAGGAAGCACTGTGGAAAAAGAAAGCTAGACAATCCCAGAAAGATGCCATAGAGTTGTGGTGTAAAGAAGCGCATAGAAGAACAGAGAAAGAAATCCACAAAGCAGAGAGAAGTAGAGAAGCATCAGAAAAAGCCAAAGAAAAAGAGCTAAAGGAAGAAGGTGAACGGGTTAAAGCAGAACAAATTGATAGGCAAAGAAATGCCCTTATTAAAGGCATGTATGTATGTATGTATGTATGTATGTATTGGCATTTATATAGCGCACTACTTACCCGTAGGGTCCCAAGGCGCTTCGACCGCTGCGAAACCCTTCCTGGCTTCCCTGAGAGATGGTCCCTTAATGGGTATCTCCAGGGTGAGGCCAGGCATCCCCGGCGGTCTGGTGGGGCCGTTAGTGAAGATGAGGCAAGCTAATGCCCAGAGTTGCCGAGTGTGATCGCTGATCAGAGTGGGCACCGAGGCGAGAGAATTATCGAGTCCGCTGACCCTGGTCCAGAAACCTGCCGCGCCGGGAATCGAACCCTGGTCCCGGGCCGTCCTCTGCTCTCGGGGCCGAGGGCCTACCTAAAGTGACCCCGGAAGTACCCAGTAACTTGCCGCCACCACTGATCTCGACTAAACTCCGTAGTCATAAACAGACAGCAGCGGACATTTTTCTTTCCTCCTATTTAGACGACGCTGCTCCAGAGTATGTAAATGAAGATTTTCCTCCTCCTCCTCCCAATCCTAGCAATCCTCCTGTCAACAACCCTACCAATCCTTTTCGCCGACCATCCGTATCACAAGATCAACCCACACCAGTAGTGACACTGACAGTGAAAGACGACTCAAGCCAAGGCGACTCAAGTCTAGGGGCATCAGGAGGGGGGCCCTCTGGAGACATACCACACACACCGCATACCCCACCACCACTAAAACGAACGCTACGAGAATTGGCACTACAACGCACGCCAAAACCAATGACACCAGCATCTCTTAGACAATCACTTTCCGATTGTATATATGATCCAGTACCAGGTGAGGGCGTAATGCTCATATACTCAATACGTTTAAGACATGTTGCAGACTATTTGGTCATTTTGCCAGGTATGAAGGAACATTTAGACAGAATATACCACTTCATTAGAACGGGGGAGGGACCAGAAAGTATACATGAGGCCATGACAAATAGAAAGGTGGAGATTCAAGCTATGCTTTTACGATTTTTGATTAATTGTTTGATCAGGGAACGAGACCAGCCAGACAAAGAAGTAACTAAAGGTATGATGACTTGGAGGGACAATATAGCTATTTGTAAACATGATACACAGAACAGAATAGACTGCATGTACAGGAAAATTCGTAAAGAAATTCTTGATATACACAAAAAAGAACAGGCCGAGAAGCAGGCCGAGAAAGGGGACGACGAAGTCTCAGATGAGGATGATGCAGTAACAGAGCAAATAAATAAAATGAATTACGTAGGCAGGGCAAGACCGTTTGACCGACCCATAGGTCTAGATTACAATAAACGTTCCCTCTCTCCAATACCAGAAAGATATTCCCTCGAACACTTATTCCAAGCTACTGAACATGCACTGAAAAAACGTGTAGGGAACAGTGAACTTTGTACGCTGCATGAACAGGAACTAGCCCGGTCAGCAGTTCAATGGGCTTGTAATTCTAACATATATAAGGATGACATAGTAGCGCAAATATTTTTGAGTCTTCCTCCGGAAGAACAGCGTTTAGCTGATATTTACATGGTTCAGCATCTCATCACCTTGTATGAGAGTCAGCATTCTGATCCAGGTCCCTTGTATAAATTATTGGACGATTTACTCCTAGCAAGATGGAGAGGCCTAGGTACTGAGTTAATTAATGTCATTCTAGATCAACGACATAAGTACTTGACTTTTCTGACCCCGCACTTGATTCCTGCCCCACATCGAGAAAGAAAGACCTTTCACATAGACAGACAGAACCCCCTACGAGAGGTTCATCCCGTTAGAACTACAGGGGGTGAGCTTCAACGAGTATACGTTTACACACCCTTGACGAAAATGGAATTATTGGAAATGAAAAAATTACTGCCCTGTCATGATAAAGACCCAGGGGGCTTCCACCGTGAATTAAAAGACATGCTTCGCATGGGGGATTACACATACGCTGATACCATTAAATTGTTGAAAGTACTGTTACCAGCAGGCATTTACGAAAAGCTTAAAGAAAAAGATTGGGAGGTGGGAGAGAAAAAGATTAGCTGGACAGAATTAGAAGTCGAAGATAAAAGACGAGGCCCTGGTGTTGGTCTTGGGGACAAAGCTAAAGAATTGCCCGAGCTATTAATACAGGTTTTGCCGAGATTATTGACTACTAAAAAGGAAGATTGGGATGCTATTTCAGCCTGCAAACAGAAACAAGATGAAGACACTAGCGATTTTTATTCTAGATTCGAAAAATGTTTTCTTATTAACAGTGGCCTGAAGACAAGTAGTGAATCGTACCCACATCTTTTTGTGAGCAAATTAGTAGAGAATTCCTTACCTTCGATCAAAAATAGAGTACTGAAGGTTGAGAGTACCTGGCAAGCAAATAGCCCTTCCCAAATGTTACAAATGTTACAGTACCACCAGAACCGAATTAGAGAAG
This sequence comes from Lissotriton vulgaris, assembly GCF_964263255.1. Lineage (NCBI taxonomy): Eukaryota > Metazoa > Chordata > Amphibia > Caudata > Salamandridae > Lissotriton > Lissotriton vulgaris. The sequence continues at coordinate 236,239 of NW_028244346.1, forward strand.
AACAGGAACACGAAAAGAGACGCATGAAAGATACGAAAATGAAAGTACTAGTTGCTCAATCAGTTCCAGCTGATGGCCATAAAAAGGGCGCGGCACCTGTCAAAGGGAACTGTAACTACTGTAAACAGCCAGGTCACTATATAAATGAATGTGCTGTCCTGAAACACAATATAGCTACAGGCAAGACGAAAGAAAGACCGCGTCCTCCTAGACAGGATAACATCCCGCCGAACACGCAAACGCCACAGAACACGCAACAGACAGTAGCTACACCCCAACCCATTGCTGCCACACAACATGTCACGCAACAAATGTACCAGTATGCACAGTCAGACTACCCAGATTATCAACAGTACTCATGAAACAGCCTAGAGAGGGAGGTTGGCTTGCCCCTTATTGAGGTTCCTGTAGATCAAGAGGGTCCCTATGTACATAGTCGTGTATTGGGAAAAGACCAAAAATTTCTATTGATACAGGGGCGAGCAGAACTACCATCAGTCATGACGAGGTTCCAGGGGCACCCTTCTCAGGCTCACAGATTATTTCCCTGGGATTTTCAGGAAAGCCTATTGTTAAGGAAGTGTCAAAGCCAGTCTCCTTAGGAGTTGGTCCATTGTCCCGCACTACAGACCTGTTACTTACTAAATCATGTCCAGAAAACTTGCTTGGTATAAAGACATTGAAAGAACTAGGAGCAGTGATTTGTTGTTCTCCGGAAGGAGCGAGATTGTTTTTACGTGATTTTAAAGGACATTATGTGTTGAGAGATTTTGACCCCAGACTCCAGAATGTACCACAGCATTTATGGGCGCAAGGTCCGACTGATGTAGGTTACATGCACATTACACCACACCGTGTCACACTCAAGCAAGGAGTTGTACTGCCACAAATCCGACAATACAAGTTACCACCTGATGCCGTAGTAGCATTACTGAAAATTGTTGACAAACTTATTGCACAAGGAGTGGTTGTAGAAACTGACTCCAATGTATGTAATTCTCCTATCATTCCGATTCTTAAACGAACTGATCCGAATGCACCACCGGTCTACAGACTAGTGATTGACCTCCGAGAATTGAACAAATGCATAATACCACAGTACCCAGTGGTCCCAGACATTTCTTCACTATTGACTGCAATCGATTCCGAAGCGACGTTCTTCACTGTCATAGATCTCAAGAACGCCTTCTTTAGTGTTCCGATCCATCCAGACAGCCAATACCTTTTCGGATTCTGTTTAAATGGACGAAGCTTCAAATTTACGAGGGCTCCTCAAGGGTTCACAGAAAGTCCTAGTATTTACAGTCAAGCATTGAAAAGACAACTAGACAGTATTCACATGCCTACTGACACTGCACTGCTCCAATACGTTGATGATCTTTTGATCACAGCACGAACAGAACGAGACTGTGAACGTGCATCACTGACAGTCTTATATTTCCTGGCAGAAAAGGGGCACAAAGTGTCCCCTTCAAAGCTACAATTCTGTGCCCAGCAAGTGGTGTACCTTGGACACTTGCTGTCCAAGAGGGGTAGACAGGTGACACCTGACCGCATCCAGTTAATTGCACACCTTCCACAGCCCAAGACACAAAAGGAAGTACGGCCCTTCATTGGCCTCACTTCTTACTGCAGACAATGGATTCCTCAGTACGCATATCTAGCCAAACCACTCATACAGTTGACAACACAGGAGGCAGCGACTTCGACTGTCCTCCCTTGGACTCAGGAACATACACTTGCATTTGATGAATTGAAGAAAGCCCTATGTCAAGCACCAGTTTTAGCGACACCATGTTACAGCAAACCTTTTACACTTTTTGTCACTGAACGCGAAGGCACAGCATTATCTGTCCTTACACAAGATCAGGCAGGAAAACACATGCCTTGTGCTTACTTTTCTAGTACATTGGATCCAGTGGCCCAGGCTCTGCCTGCGTGCCTAAAATCAGTTGCAGCAACAGCTCTAGCAATCAGGCAAAGCGATTCCATAGTGTTAGGACATCCCCTGACAGTACAGGTTCCACACTCAGTGGAAGTTCTCTTGAACAGGACACAGACACAACACCTGACTATAGCACGACTGACAGGATATGAACTGACATTGTTCCAGCCACACATAGAGATCAGGCGTTGCAATACTCTGAACCCTGCTACACTTTTACCCTCGAGCACAGCAGACCCTGCACCACATGACTGTGTGGAAGTAATTAACACAGTGACGAAGCCAAGACAAGACTTGACAGACATTGCATTACCCGACCCAGACCTGACACTTTATGTGGATGGTTCATGCATGAGAACAAGCACAGGAGAGTTAGTGGCCGCATATGCAGTGACCACTGATACTGAAGTCATAGAGACACATCGAATTGGCACACTGTCTGCCCAAGCAGCAGAGCTCATCGCTCTGACCCAAGCCTGTATACGAGCCAAGAACTTGAAAGTAAACATATACACGGATTCACAGTATGCATTGGGAGTCGTACACAACTTTGGAGTCCTCTGGCAGGAGAGAGGTTTTCTGACCTCTCATGGAGCCAAGATACAGCATGGTCCCCTCATTCAAGCTCTGTTAGATGCAATACACTTGCCTACAGCCATAGCCATCATGAAGTGCAAAGCACATACTAAAGTCACAGACACCATTTCCCAGTGTAACGACCTGGCAGATCGAACAGCTAAACTTACAGCCCAGACTCAAACAGACATTCCAACTGACACGACAAAGACTGAAGTACCATCACTGACAAATTGCATGACAGTCAGGGATCCCTCACAAGATGTACTCGACATACAGACACATGCCACTCCAGACGAAATCAAGAAATGGACTGAACAAGGAGGGGTCCAGACAGATCAGGGATGGATGACAAAAGGCAAAGCCACATGGTTTCTCCCTGACTCCATGGTTCAAGTTATCATAAATACAGCACATAGTCCAGCTCACTTAGGAGAAAAAGCCATGTTAGACAGTATACAGAACATCTGGTTCAACAAACATTTACGTGCAGCAGCGAAACAGAAAGTGCGTACCTGCATGATCTGTTGTCAGTTCAATCCAGGCAAAGGCATTCCCGTGGAACAAGAGGGATTTCATCCTCCTGACCACCCTTTTGAAGTCCTCCAGATGGATTATATTCAGATGGACAGATGTCGAGGATTCAAGTACGTCCTCGTAGTTGTATGCGCCCTATCTAGATGGACAGAAGCGTACCCAGTCCCAGATTACACTGCTGTGACCACTGCCAAGCAGTTGGTCCGAGAATTTTTCCCGCGATATGGCTTGCCCCGTGTCGTGTACTCAGATAACGGGCAGCCATTCTCTTCTGAACTGATGAAACAAGTATCCCTTCTGTTAGGGTACCAGTGGAAATTCCATTGCGTACGACACCCAGAGGCAGCAGGTCTCGTAGAGAGACACAATCAGACACTCAAAACCAAGTTAGCGAAGGTCTGTGCAGAAAAAGGCGTGGATTGGATGGTAGCCTTGCCGGTTGCCCTCTTTTACATGCGTATGGTGGCTCATTCCAGAACCGGACTATCCCCGTACGAGGTGGTTTTTAGTAGACCGCCGAATATGTGGGGTACGCCTATGCCGAGAAAAATTACTGATGTTGACAGTACTATGCTGACAGATTACCTGGCTTCCTTGATGTCGGCACTCCTTTCTTATCGTTCACAGGTTGCAGCTGCCTTCCCCGACAATACCCAGGTGAAAACTCATGCAATTGTTCCGGAAGACCTGGTGTTTGTCCGCAACTTCGACCGTTCAAGCCCTCTGGAGCCCCGCTGGCGCGCACCCAAATTGGTCCTGTTGACGACGAGGACCGCCGTCAAGGTCGAAGGGAGAAAAGGCTGGCTCCACGCCCATCACGTGAAACGTTTCCATGGACTTGGTTCAGTAAAAGACTAAGGACTGTCCCGAAAACATTGACTCTAAACTCCCTTTGCTAGAAAAGACTCCGCAACAAGAGTATAGACAAAAACTACGGTCTAGTAAGTCAGACAGCGTTTAATTGTTTAAGTCCCCCTCGGGTGAAGCGGTTAGACAGGTTCCTGACATGTATAAGATCGTAGACCCAAATAGCCAGAGAGATAGGCAGAAAGAGATGAAAAAGAAGTACTGCAAAAACGTACGCAGTAGATGCATAGTAACTCTGATCATTATGTTTTTTCTAAGTATATCGATTATATGTATAAGCTTGACGCTACATGTTTTCTTTCCTCCTCTTGGTTCACATATACATTCTTCCTTCAATGACACTGTAGAGCACACATTCAGTGACCTGCCACCCCATGAATTGTCATATCGACTAGCACTGCGCAACAACACTTGTATTCGTATGTTACACCATTCTCACCAGACCAGCAATGTAAGGAATTGCTGGGTATGCGGCCGACTCCCACCTTATCAGAAAATGAAGGGAGTTCTGCCCCTCTTTCCTTATCCGTTTTCGCACAATGGTTCGCGCGGAGCCTGGTTTGCTCTAATGTCATGAACAAAAGACAGACAGTTCACAAATTCCCAGAGTGAATGGATTTGGGGGGACCTGAATACAGTTATGAATAAGGCATGTTTTCCCGATAAAGATGGTTTTCCCCAAAGGAAAGGAAAAGACCTAGAAAATGAAGTGTACGAATTAGGGAATGTTTCGCTTCGCCTCATGATTCTGAATGTCCAGTCCGAGACCAATACAGGTTCACCGTTTATAACAGTCTTACCAGTAAAAGGTGAATTATGTGTTAGAAAGAATGGTTCAGTGCACTTAGGACACAGTGATTGTAATACTGTGGTCGAATTCAATGATAAAGGAAAGTCTACGGTATTCACCTGTTACAACGCATTTTTTACAACGCACTACCACTACAACGCAGGCATTACAACGCATACCATTACAACGCATAGCGCTGGGGGGCGCTCTAGGATAAGAGGTAAGTTTAATTTACTATCCAACACCTTCCCTAGGGTCCACGGGGACTGGAGTTAGAATAGTAAATTATACTTACCACTATCCAGCACCCCAAAGCGCTATGCGTTGTAGTGGTATGCGTTGTGAATACCGCGTTGTAATGGTATGCGGAGTAAAAGTATGCGTTGTAACGTCATACATCCAAAGTCTACTTTCAAAGCTTCCCGCCATTCCTATTTCATTTGTGGTCAGACAGCCTATGTACGTCTGCCCTTAGACTGGGGTGGAACGTGTTATATTGCGTTCCTACTGCCACCTGTCTTTCTAGCCCCATCCCATTAACATCGAGACTCCCGACTTGTACACGTAAGACACAAGAGGGAGACCGAGTCCCCAGTTGTCGATCAGACTGAGACAGCGTGGGAGCAATATACAGATTTCAATAAAGGATTCTTTTTCTTCATAGGTCCTGTCCAAAACAGTAAATTAATACGCTAATTAACTAGAACTTTGGAAGCAGTAGTGAATGAGACTACTTCTGCCTTAGGTAACCTGACCGAGGAGCAGTCTGCTATGAGACTTGTTGTTCTTCAGAACCGCCTTGTTCTGGACGTCATCCTGGCCGATAGGGGCGGAGCTTGTAGAGTGATCGGCTCCAGTTGTTGTGTGTTTATTCCAAATAACGCACCATCAGTGTACGCAGCAATAACAAGGCTCCATAAGATAGCTCACGAGATACACCAGAATCCAGGCACCTGGACTTGGTCCGGCTGGCTCTGGAGTGTGATATCAGCCTGGGGATGGAAAGTATTGTCATTCCTAGGAATAATACTGCTCGTAGTATTCAGTTGCTGTCTCTGTCTGCAATGTGGCCCAGCGATTTGCGGCTTGTGTGCCACTGCCTGTATTCCCCGTCCACGTTCCCTTCCACAAATGAAAAAAGATGAGCAAATGATGCTATATGAACAAATAGATGGTCTCATGAATATAGATGTATCCTGAAGAGCGCAGTAGGGGACAAGGAGGGAATGAGGAAATATAAATTTTATGTGGTCAGTGTGTCCCCCACTTGCACCCTATCCATGTACCTATGCCCCATGTATGTCCATGTTATCATGTAATTCCCTTCCCGTGCCTGTAATAATAATGCCCCTGCATTTCCGTCTAATGTTAACATGTCAGTTATTAGGCCTTCCATGAATGAGACGTTAATTCTGCACTAAGGCCTACGTTGCCAATGCATTTAATGGTACACGTTTAAAAGTCAAGATGTACACGTTTTTGTGGCCCAGCCGAGCCAGGCCCTGAATTCAGGCTCCGAGCCTTTTCTGACTCTGAAAACTGCAGTTTAGGTATGCATCCCTGACCTCTCCCTTACTCCCTGCTAGGCCGAGAGGTGCCCGGCCTGGCCTGCCTGCCAAGACGGTATTTCGCCTACAGTTATCTACTCAGCTCTGCAAAAACACATTCCAGTCTAGTGAAAGGGGTAAACATATTCCGCCTGCAGAGCATAGGGCCTAGCCTTCCTGTCTCCATGCAAGTGATTTACTGAACCCGTTGCCATAGAAGGCCCATGGCACCCACGCAATGCACGAAGAAATATATGCACACACTAGCATTTAGTGATGAACAGCCTTTACTTGAGAGACCTTTACTTCAGACAATACATCCTCCAAACACAAGATATCAGATATGCCAAAGGTGCAGGTCGTTCTGACATCCCAGACTCCTCTACTAGTGCTAAAGTCAACTCCCCCCCAGCTCTCCCCAGTTACACGTCGATTCCACGTCATGACCAGTTTCGCGCACAAGTAGGGTAAAGGTTTCTGCTGACCCTGCAGACCTCCTCTATGCATCCACCCACCTATGACACACCTATGACTCATCAAGTGAACACCTACGTGTATGCCTCCTTACACGCCTTCTTTCACGCCCATGTGTTCTTATCTCTCTCTTTCACTTGCTCCGCCTGGAGCGTTCCACCTTCTCTATTCATTGCAATTGTATGGCTTTACTATATATAATGTGTTATGTGAATAAAACGTCAGATGACGATCCTTCCTGAACCTTAGTGGTGATGGAACCCGATTCTCCATTGACTCGAGCCATTGTATTAAAGCCCTTTTGACTCGGACACCACGGACTCTGCCTCTCATTTTATGAGCTATCCTTATTCCTTATTAATATATTGACATTATGACAGGGTAATGTTTTATTTACCACAGCCTGAATGTCCTGGACTGATTGCAATGGAGAAAAGGCCCTGAACTGCACTGCATCCAGGGCAGCTTCGATGAAAGGAAGCCTCTGTGAAGGAAGGCTGGTGAAACTTTGGCCAATTGATTTTGAACCCCAACAATGTCAGGAGGTTTGCCGTCATCTGTAGGCGGGCTACAACTGACAGCAGCGAACCTACCTTCAACAGCTAGTCGTCGAGATAGGGGAAAACTACTATACTAGCCCTCCAAAGATAGGCGGTGACCATTACCATCACTTTCAGGAACACTCAAGGGGCAATGATGAAGCCAAAAGGGAGCACAGCAAAGTGTGTACTCCTGCCTTACTGTAGGTAATGCAGAAATGCAGAACAGGTATATGGAAATATGCATCCTTCAGGTCCAAGAACACCATCCAGTTGCTCAGGTCAAGGGCAGACAGAATCTGGAATAATGAGCATTTTTTAATTGAAGGCCTGTAGATGGCAAAGATATAAGAAGGGCCTAAAGGGAGGAGGGGGAGGCTTTATGGAGCAGAAATAAGGGGTCAGGCGTAGCCTGAATGATTTAGAGGACCTATCTGTCGTATATGATGGGTTGCTACACTGGGAGACAGTGCTAGACGTTTCCTCCAATAGGGTGTTTGTGTGTCACTAATGGCAACCGTAAGTGGCATGTGTAATGTTACCACAAGGGAAGGGGACTGGGAAGACCGGTGCCCCTGGTGGCCTGCGAACCGACTCCCAGATCCACATCTCCAGCCTTGAAAAAACTGGGTTGATTGTAGCAGAGGCTGTGGAGACTGGTGTTGCCTATATGATAACCTGTTAGAGTAACCTCGAAATTTCCTAAACTGGTGAGCAAATTGCTAGATAGGGGCCACAAGACCCAGAGTGTGGGATTATTTTCTTTGAATCAGCTTTTTTGCAAAACACACTTGAACCATTGACACCCAAATCCATGTTAGAGGCCAGTACGTCTCTAGAGAATCCTGTGGAGTGTATCCATGCATGGCGGCAGAGTATTGCACTGGTACCAACTGCTCTTCCTAGACAATCAGTACTATCAAGGCCAGCATGAATCACATATCTGGCCTCATCGTGACCATCCTGAATGCTTTGATCGATTGAGGCACAAAGTTCTTTGGGAAGTGCTGGCCATGTCCCTGAGACCATGTGCTTATTAGCCCAATAAACTAACTTCACCATTCAATGATCCCAGGCCTAGGCTTGTTTTCCAAAAACCTACATCTTCTTAGACTCCCCAACCGAGAAGTCATGGGGAATTAATTGGGGCTCACCTTGCTGATTTCCAGACTTTCTGGACTAGCGGGTTTAGCAAGGAAATCGGGATCACAGGTGCAAGTCCGTGCCATCTGGCCACCTGCCTAATTACCGGTGGATAAGAACAGGGCTTTGACCAAGTGCGAATTCAGGTGTCAGTGAGGGCTTCATATAAAGGGCTCAGATGTGGCTGACCCAGGCTGTAAGGTTTATGTAAGGGCATTTAAAGAAACCTCAATACAGGGCAGTTGTAGGTCCAAGACCTCAGCTGTTTGTCGTGTTATCACTTCAAACGAAGCACTCTCTTCTGCTGGAGTTCAAAATGGTAAGTCCAACCATGTAGCAGGGGAAGTATCAAGCCTATTGGCCTCCTGTAAATCCTTGTAAAAAATTATCACCATCAGATTATGAGGGTAAATCATCCACATTCCCACCATCATATTCATCATCATCATCATCATAGTTTGGTGGCAAGGTTTGGTTTGAATCGGAGACAAAAGGATAACAAAGCCTCCGAGCACACATTCGTTTTAGTGGGAATGCAGGATTAGAATCTGCTTTATGTCGTTGGATTCCAATATCGGAACCAGCAGTGATCCTCCTCCAGCAACAGCGGTGTTAGCTCTGTTAGGTTAGGTGTATTTGTAAAGCACACTATCACCCTTTAGAGTACTCTGGTGCTGAGCAGGTGTGTGAGTCTAGCCCTCCCTGTGGTAGGTTGGTTAATAAAAAAGCAAGGTCTTCAGCTTCTTGGCGATTTGTAAAAAGAGACGAGGAGGCTCTTGTGTGGATTGGGAGGCCTTTCCACACTGTAGGAGTTGTAAGGAAAAGCCTGTCCTGGTCTGGTTCTGTTTATGCATGGGATGTGTGCAAGTAGGAGTTTTGAAGAGAGGAGATCTGGGTGGAAGGAGATGCGACTCTTCAGGTAGGTGGGACGTAAGTAGTGTAGCGCCTTGAATGTTTATGGAGAGATTGTAATGAGCTCGTTTGTGAATCAGGGGCCAGTGGAGCTCTCTGTGGTGTAATGTGAGCTCTGGGTGGGAGGTTGAGGATGAGTCTGGCTGCCCAGTTCTGGATGGTTTGTAGTCTACTAGTGAGTTGCTTGGTGATCCTGGAGCAGAGGGTGTTCCCGTAGTCTGACTTGCTGGTGACTAGGGTATGAGTGACTGTTTTTATAGTGTTGCTTGAGAGTCATTTGTAGATCTCCTTCGGCATCTTCAGGGGCTGTACGCAGGGTGCAATTAAAACCATTAATTTGTGCAGTCATGTCTAGTTTGCCGTCGATGATTATTCCAAGGTTCCTGGTGTGGGTGATGGGTGCGGGTCGGAGTTCAGCCGGCCACCATTTGGAGTCCCATGGTGAGGTGTTCTTGTCGAAGACCATTACTTCTCTCTTGTCTGTGTTGAGCCTAAGACAGCTGGCTTTCATCCTTATCGACTTCGGTCATGCAGGCAGTGAACTTGTTTCTTGTGCTGTGGTCTTGTCCGGGAGGGAAAGTATGAGTTGCATGTCGTCAGTTTAAGAGAGGTTGTTGTGTATGCAGATGAAGTTCACCAGAGAGATCATGTATCCATTGATGAGGGTGGGGCTGATCAATAAACCTTAAGGCACTCCGCAAATATCTTGCTAGAGGGGGTCACCGCCCTCGACTGGAGTAAGACTTATACAAGGCCTGCAACTTCTTCTTGAGGACAGCAACTTACAGCTAGACTTCTGGTGCATAAGAGAGCCCTTGTAGCCCGGCTTAGAGTCATGCCCCAATTGAAAATGGAAGCAGATCTCTTGCTGAGCTTCGGAAGTCGCAGAAAGAAACTGAAGCCTACACACAGAGCTTTGAATCGCGTGCACGCCACATGGTGTCACCTAGTGGCACATGGGAGGATTGCTGAGAAAGCTTCCACACCCAGGCTGACACCAGGTAAATATTCTAAAGTTAAACAATCTGCAGTGTGAATTATCTATCTGACTCTCGACACTACATACAGATGTTGAGGGGATCCAACAAGAAAATATTTGTCCACTGCTATGGCTCCATATTGTGGCTGTTACTGTAAGGGGCTCCCACCTCAATCTGGAAGACTGTAGGGCCAGACTTTGATCAACCACAATTCTACTACTACAACACTGACCATCAACAGGAAATGGACCAAATAAACCAGGCCCACCCCTTACAAATGATCTTGGTGCACCTGACCAGTAAGTTAGCCAGAGTGAGGTGACATTTCAAAAATGCAAAGTGCATAATTCATGAATCAAACAGAATCACAAAGTGTGCGAGGAAACATTATTACTTATTTTCTTCAAATTTTGGGTGAATTCTCAGTCTAAGATTTCTCACAGGAACGTACGTCTTAAATTTGTCCATGAGCAACTTGGGAGCTGTACAATGAAACATTCTATACATTTTTGAAGAAAATATTTTTTTTTTCATTGGTAGCCAATGTAGTTTTTGGATATGGCTGGAGATGAAGTCACATTTTTTAAGGTTAAATGTGGATCTTAAATAACTAATTTTTCATTTTTTATAGGCAATTTATGGTTGTCTTGGGATGGCCTAAATAAGGAGAATTTTCATAGTCTAAACATGACCTTATAAAGGTTTTAGCAACCATGATCTTGTGGGCAATGGAGAAAAAGACATGAACATGGGTCTGGTGAAAACAGAGTTGGTGATGTTAGAGATGTGTTTCTCCAGATTCAGGTCTGAATGCAGCATGACTCCCAAGTTTCACACAGAGGGTGAGGGACATGTTTAGTCTCCAAGTTGAGTAGGCCATAGGAAGCCGTCCCAGATATCTCTGCTATGAAAGAAGGGCAAGATCTCAGATTTCGCAAGGTTACAATGAAGATAGCTTTGTCCATTGCAGGAAGATTTAGCCTTCAAGGTTGCTGATAAATCTGTATTGGGATTAGAGGGTAATTGTTTAGGCAGACGATAATTTGGGTGTTGTCAGAATAGAGATAAGCTGTCATGTTAAACTAATAGAGTTGAGCAACACATAGTGATCAATATATATATATATATATATATATATATATATATATATATATTGATCACTATGTGTTGCTCAACTCTATCAATATATATATATATATATATATATATATATATATATATATATATATATATATTTGTTCAGCAAATCGCCCTCGAGCTTGGAAAGGCACACGACGCTCTCTCGCACCATCCGGCTTTCTTTGCCTTGCTGTAACATGCTGTCTGTCTTCCTCCAATGAAATTAAAATCCGACGCGTTTCAAGGCAGTACACCCCGTATTCATGGATAGATGCAGGGGAAGTGATGTCTCCGTGTTTTAATTCAAATCAGTTGATGAATGCTCCTCCCTGAGTGGGTGTGAGCTTCTGGTTGCATGCTACGCATGCTGGTTGTTGAAGTCCATTTCACACGCAGCATGTTACAGCAAGGCAAAGAAAGCCGGATGGTGCGAGAGAGCGTTGTGTGCCTTTCCAAGCTCGAGGGCGATTTGCTGAACACACATACCTGCACGGCGGCCCGGCCGTGGGAAAGAGCACCAGCACCTGTAAGACTTCACAGTCAGATAGGAGGCGGCCACAGAGACGAACCTTTCCTCTTCTGTCAAGCACGCAATCTCGTTAGGGGATTAATTGCTGCCTGAATTCCTGTTCCTGCTTGAGGACATTAACGGAAGGAAAACAAGGTGGGGGAACTGAGCCTACTCAAGGTTTCAATTATGAACTGCGTGTGAAATGGACTTCAACAACCAGCATGCGTAGCATGCAACCAGAAGCCCACACCCACTCAGGGAGGAGCATTCATCAACTGATTTGAATTAAAACACGGAGACATCACTTCCCCTGCATCTATCCATGAATACGGGGTGTACTGCCTTGAAACGTGTCGGATTTTAATTTCATTGGAGGAAGACAGACAGCATGTTACAGCAAGGCAAAGAAAGCCGGATGGTGCGAGAGAGCGTTGTGTGCCTTTCCAAGCTCGAGGGCGATTTGCTGAACACACATACCTGCACGGCGGCCCAGCTGTGGGAAAGAGCACCAGCACCTGTAAGACTTCACAGTCAGGAGGCGGCCACAGAGACGAACCTTTCCTCTTCTGTCAAGCACGCAATCTCGTTAGGGGATTAATTGCTGCCTGAATTCCTGTTCCTGCTTAAGGACATTAACGGAAGGAAAACAAGGTGGGGGAACTGAGCCTACTCAAGGTTTCAATTATGAACTGCGTGTGAAATGGACTTCAACAACCAGCATGCGTAGCATGCAACCAGAAGCCCACACCCACTCAGGGAGGAGCATTCATCAACTGATTTGAATTAAAACACGGAGACATCACTTCCCCTGCATCTATCCATGAATACGGGGTGTACTGCCTTGAAACGCGTCGGATTTTAATTTCATTGGAGGAAGACAGACAGCATGTTACAGCAAGGCAAAGAAAGCCGGATGGTGCGAGAGAGCGTCGTGTGCCTTTCCAAGCTCGAGGGCGATTTGCTGAACACACATACCTGCACGGCGGCCCGGCCGTGGGAAAGAGCACCAGCACCTGTAAGACTTCACAGTCAGATAGGAGGCGGCCACAGAGACGAACCTTTCCTCTTCTGTCAAGCACGCAATCTCGTTAGGGGATTAATTGCTGCCTGAATTCCTGTTCCTGCTTGAGGACATTAACGGAAGGAAAACAAGGTGGGGGAACTGAGCCTACTCAAGGTTTCAATTATGAACTGCGTGTGAAATGGACTTCAACAACCAGCATGCGTAGCATGCAACCAGAAGCCCACACCCACTCAGGGAGGAGCATTCATCAACTGATTTGAATTAAAACACGGAGACATCACTTCCCCTGCATCTATCCATGAATACGGGGTGTACTGCCTTGAAACGCGTCGGATTTTAATTTCATTGGAGGAAGACAGACAGCATGTTACAGCAAGGCAAAGAAAGCCGGATGGTGCGAGAGAGCGTTGTTGCCTTTCCAAGCTCGAGGGCGATTTGCTGAACACACATACCTGCACGGCGGCCCGGCCGTGGGAAAGAGCACCAGCACCTGTAAGACTTCACAGTCAGATAGGAGGCGGCCACAGAGACGAACCTTTCCTCTTCTGTCAAGCACGCAATCTCGTTAGGGGATTAATTGCTGCCTGAATTCCTGTTCCTGCTTAAGGACATTAACGGAAGGAAAACAAGGTGGGGGAACTGAGCCTACTCAAGGTTTCAATTATGAACTGCGTGTGAAATGGACTTCAACAACCAGCATGCGTAGCATGCAACCAGAAGCCCACACCCACTCAGGGAGGAGCATTCATCAACTGATTTGAATTAAAACACGGAGACATCATATCCCCTGCATCTATCCATGAATACGGGGTGTACCGCCTTGAAACGCGTCGGATTTTAATTTCATTGGAGGAAGACAGACAGCATGTTACAGCAAGGCAAAGAAAGCCGGATGGTGCGAGAGAGCGTCGTGTGCCTTTCCAAGCTCGAGGGCGATTTGCTGAATATATATATATATATATATATATATATATATATATAAATAACAGTGTGGGAGAAAGTGCTGACCCCTGGGTCCTCCCCAATGTAGACGGGTGAGGGGTATAGCACAGGAACCAATTGAACTTGTTGAGTTCTGTTGAATTCTAACCATGAAAACACCTTGGGCCAGATGTAGGTAAGTATATTTTACAGATTCATAAATACCGAATTTTACCGATTCGGTATTTATGAATCAGTAAAATAGAAGGGGGGAGATGTAGGTGAAATCGGTAATTGAATTACCGATTCTGTAACAATCGGTATTTACCGAATCGGTAAATACCGATTCGGTAATGCCCATTAAAATCGGTATTTTACCAATTCGGTAAATTTACCGATTCGGTAAAATAGGGCCCCTACATGCCAATTACTAAATACCGGTCGGTAACGGCCGAAATCGGCCATTACCGACCGGTATTTCGGCTCCTACATCTGGCCCCTTCTCTTTTATGTGACAGTACTTGATTTTTCAAAGAGTATCAAATTATCAATAGCATTAAAAGCAGTGGTATCAAAAGTCCAGCAGTCTCGCTACTCCTGAACATCTGTTATCCGCAATCATCCTTAGATCATCAATAGTGGAGGTTATGATAGATTCGGTTCAAAATCCAGTAAAAACCCAACCTGTTCTTTAACCAGCATGTTATCCGGTTCAGCATAAGATTGGAGTTGTTTTGTGGAAACTCTGTAGGAGTTTAGCAATGGACAGGAGAAAGGAAACTGGTGTACAGTTTTTTGGGGCTTCCTGATTAATATTAGCTTTTGTTTAGAATGGGTCTAATAATTGCCTCTTTGAGGGTAGACTTTCTTCTGCAAAACACGTATTGATAATTTCGCAAACCAAGGGAACAACAAAAGAGCAGAAGGTTTTAAGGCAAGAGGAAAGGAATAGACAAGAGGCAGGCCTGATGGTTTGCTAGCCCGAAAGAATTTTAGGCATTCCTCTGAAGGGATATGAGAGCATTTGAGGAGTGCAATCTGTTTGTCTAAAGGTCCTCGATGTTAAGGTTTTCTTTTTTGTCATGGAAAGACCTTAAATCGCTGTTAGCCATTAAGGAATTAAACAACAAATCAACTTTGAATAAATCCTGGGAATGGTTTTTGGCTAGAAGAATTTTACAGGAATAGACATTTTTCTTGGTTCTTGTGACATGATAGATATTCACGCATCTCTCCAAGATTTCTCACTTTGCCTTAATAGTTATAGGCGTTACCTCATATTCTTTCAAGTTTTTTCAAATATTTATTTACTTCTCTAAAGGTGTCTCTATACCAAGGGTTGAAGGTTTTTTCTGTTTGTTATCAATTTAGTTTCTAGTGAGGATGTTTGGTTGAGGGTCTCAACCAAGACCCTCAACAGTAGAAATCCTGTAGGGCGTAGATATCAACATCACTATTGGCTTTATTTATTTTTAGTTCTTGTTAGCTCTATCCGTGAACTTGTCATTACTGGGATTACGGACTCGGATTACGACGGATTACTTCAATCCGACAAAGGTCAGCTTCACTTTTATTGGCTGTGATAAAAATGAAAGTGTTTACTAATATCACCTTACTTTCAACAATTTGTTTGCTGCTTGCTTGAGCTTTTCCTTAGTCAAACATTCAAGTAGAGGACACATTTGTAATCATGCATTTGGAACAAATGATATGCAAAATGCTATCTTTCCCCCCAATCTCAGCACCTTTTTCACAAGTTATGACGTCTGGTACAGAGGAATCAATTTCTGAATTCAACAAATCCTTTCTACTGTCGGTTAACTTTGATCTTCACTAACTTGTGGCTCGATCCCAGAAAATCTTGTATGTTCTCGGGTGTCAAATGTGAATTTTTGACACAAAGGGAAACTCTAGACTGTGCAATAGCGCTATTGTGTTTTGTGTATGCAGCTTGCATTTCTGAACTGCATTCCAGATTACCGACCTAGTCGCACAGGTAAGGGAATATGAACAGTCTGGCAATGCAGATGTGCAGACACAGCAGAAAACTTCTATAAACACTCATGGTGCGTACTTTATGCTGAAAGATAGTACTTTGAATTGGCAATGTCTTGCACTTACGCAAAGCTCAAGTACTATGGAAGTGCTAGTAGTAATGCCATATGGAACTGTGCATCTTTCAGATTTAAAGATGTCATTTATTCTCCCCGTTGAAGCATTGAATGAACTTCTGTAGTGTAGTCATCTTCCAGTCTGTACATATCACTTCAGGAGGCGAAAGTTAACAATTGGTTTCAGAGACCCGGCTTTTGTTTGGAAGATTGATTTATATATTGAATATACTCATACTTTTTGTTCTTTAAGTGCAATTTTGGCTATTAAGAATGCCACCTCTTCCAATGTAGGGGCAGAAGGTCTGTTTGGTTTATGATTCTTGTTACATGGTGTAAAGATAACTATTACATTTGTATGCAATATCTTTGCTAGTTTGTGGATAGAGCCCATTTGTCTATAGGCATTATTCCCCACCTCAGTGGAAAATCCCTGAACCTCCCTCCTCCCCACCAAAACCCCCACCGGAGTGGTATGATCCGGGGGAAGGTGAAGAGTGTCACTGTTTCGAGGGAAGGGAATCTTTTTCCTGAGATCCAGGTGCCTTTAATCTGACCTTGTAACAAAATGACATCATTGGTGTTGTTGTGAAAAGGCTGTTGCAATACTTGGTTCTGTTGAAATGTGTGATGCAACTGATTGGGCTGCCACTGACCGGTAGCGCCTTCCCTGTGTATATCTGTAAATGGTCTGTGTTGATGGACTCTCCTGTGGATTTTGTTGTTCGGTTCTTTTTACATCTTTTCTACGTGTCACTTGTAAGCCAAGAGAATATTCAGTGTTAAACGGCATATTTCACAAACGTTGCAGCACCTTGTCCTAAAACCTGATATGTATCGACAATCATAACTTCTCAGCAAATACATTTGTATTAATGTGCCTACATGCTTTCTCAGCGACATCTAGGGTGCGCCAAATTCCTTGCAATATCGTTATCTGCTGGATAGTTTCTTGTGCTTTCTTTTTAATGTGGTTCTGGTATATATCGTCCATTCTGTCCCATGGTAGTTTAACCTATCTACTTACCAAAACTTCTGAATTTGCAATCCATCAATTCATAGCTGCCTTCACTGCAGCTCTGCTTCACTGCAGCATCTAGTAATGTATTTCCTACCAGTGGCAGACAATCACACAACAATGACCTAGTGCTGGCTGTGTACAACTTCATGAACAGGAAGTAAATGCCACAGAATGTAGGTTCAACCCTGAGGAATTGTTTACTTTCTCTCTTCCCTCGGTGAAGGTGATCTGGTTTTCACTGGCTTTCTAAACTGTTCAATTCTACTTTTTACCAGTCTTTAGCTTGCACAAATAATATTTCGTTTTCAGTTATGGGCAGCGTTTCCATGAATATATCTTCTCTGACCTCACTACCTGCATGGTTACCCCACGATGAACTCTTCCTTTGTGTGGCTGAGGGATACGTGGTGACTGCTTGACCACAGTTTGTTCATCGGAGTAATCCACACAATGCTCTTTCTTTACACTCAAGTTTTCTTCTTGTTCCCTCTCCCCTCATTCTCAGAATCAGTTTGCTGTAAAGGGTATGGTGAACAGGATGTGACGCAGTGATGCAGGGTTTGCTAGATTCCTAGTGTGTGTATCTTTCTGGATTCTTGCATGCCACAATTTTAGGTGAATAAAGCCTTTTAGAATAACGCTTGGCTCTTTCGCATCACTTGTACCATGGGACAGAGGTATCTGCTTGTGAATCGGATTATTTTGTTCTCATATATATTTTCATTGTGTATTATTGTGTCTCTTTCCATGTGGCTGGTGCAATATTGGATCCTGGCAGTATATCCTTTAGGGTTCCAGTCGGAGCATCTTGAACATTCGACGCCTACTCTTCTGGAAGTTCTCAATTCCTTTGAATGAGATCTGGATCACATGCTAATTAGGTTGTTTGCGTCTTTTGCTCTTCAAGAAATCTATCCTCTTCCAGCCATGCCAAGTGCCACGCATTGAGGGTTACACCAATGCATTTCATGCCCCACATCGCACTCAAATACAATGTCAAGCTTAGTTATAGCTCCTTCTTATTAGCCCAGGGTGTTCTCTACTAACCCAGCAACATTAAATTGTCTCTGCAGCCCAGGGTCAAGGAACATAGATAGGCAGCTGCGAGTGGTCACGGATACCGGTTGCGCCATCTCGGTTTCAGGATTGCATGGCAGCCCCTTCGTCATCCGGACCCCCATGTGATTGGATGACACGGTATTGTAGGAAGTCATGGACATTCTAATGACTGATGTCCAATAGGCTGGCTATAAAAGAACCTAAACAGTAGTCAAGCAGGTTGACTCAAGCTGTCACTATTACCCACAACGCATACAATACCCTTCACAAACTAGGACTGGCCTACATCAGCCACCGCATGCACTTTCATCAACCAGCCAGACAACTACGCTCTGTCTCCATATCACTCGCCCACACTCCTGCATCAAGAGAAGCTCAAGCGAAGGATGCCCCTTCTCCTACCTCGCAGCGAAAGCTTGGGGCAACCTCTCCCTGCATCTCCATACCTCCCCATCTCTACCGGAATTCCAAAGAACACTCAAGACCTGGCTATTCGATTAGGCCCATCTCACCCTGCAAAGCCTGGACACCTTCTTGGGTGATTAGTCGCGCTATACAAATGGACTGACAGATTGACGCCTGACCCACCAGCCAGGACGCAGATTGACCTGGTGTTATGGCAGCCCTAGCCTTCTGTCACCTAGATCACAAACAGACTCTGGAGGAGAGCTCTGCTTTGAGCGGAGAGGCAGCCCAGCACCAGTGCCACTGACAATCTCAAATCCAGCAGCACGGCATGGCTTCAGCGAGACACAAGTACTCTAAATCTATCTGTGCATCTGTGGCTAACAATGTGCCACACGATCAGCACAGTCCCATTTACAATCTGTTGGAGTCAATGGTAGAAGGTAAAACTGAGCAATAAAATAAAAATGTGACCAGTCCAACAGTCCTCGTTTTGTGATAATACAGAAAAAATAACACAGTCTCTCTGCGGCATAGCTCATGGGAGAGGGGAGGTAACGCGGCACGCAAACAGTAAGATTTCAGAAAGGTTTCGTTTGTAGCCCATAGACCAATTCTAGAGAAAGCAGAGGAATAGAGGGAGCATGCATGTAGCTGGTCAGATGACAATGCCTGGTCAGAAGGGTCCCAAGACACAAGTTGACACCCCAACTAGGTCTCTGTCCCAAAATATGAAAATGCTTCACAAAATTTGTAACCCATTTTCCTTGTGTGGTTAGGGCAAAATGCTAGTCTAATATTTGTTTCTTGGTCAATGGATAACTCGCTGCAGCTGCCTCATATTATTATAGTCCGGCACCGGAACGCGCTGTCGTCTGGTCTATGTACATAGGTGCTGCTTAATTACAGTCCTACTAAGTGCTTCTTTGTCCGATACCTGACCCAGTTTTTTTGTTTTGAACATCGGAGCATCCTGTCCTGATATGTTCCCCAGTGTTTTAAGAGTGCATGCTGTACCTGCTGAATAGGTTCACCGTCCCATGCCACACACTGTCAACCTCTTCACTCAGAGGCGGATGAGGTAGCCATCTAAGATGGTGATCCCGTTAAGGAACTGCCAAAAACATCAGGTTACAAAGAATGTACACTGCTTCGTAGTGTGGCAGAGGCTTTGTATATTCAACATGCAAGCTTTGGAACCCGCTCCCCGGGCACCTAGGAAACCAGGCGACCTGATGATATTTTGAAAACAGCTCAAAATCCTGGCTGCTCCCACTCTCCATGTAAATACAATTCATCAAATGCAGTTGATCTTCCTTGGTTAAAGTTCTTAGCGATTAGACACCTTCGGGCATACGCCGCGCTTTATAAAATAAATATCAAATATCAAGAGAATGAAGCATTTAGAGGCATTTTTATTTGGCAGGTGAACAGAAGTAAAAAGAGGGTCATTCCCGCCAAATGTGGGCACACTGACCAGTATA
This sequence comes from Lissotriton vulgaris, assembly GCF_964263255.1. NCBI lineage: Eukaryota > Metazoa > Chordata > Amphibia > Caudata > Salamandridae > Lissotriton > Lissotriton vulgaris. The sequence continues at coordinate 256,204 of NW_028244346.1, forward strand.
ATGGCATACTTGAATGAACGAATGAATGAATGAAAGAATGAATGAAGGGAGTCTTATATTGTGCAACTTCCCCGAGAGGCATCAAGGCGCCTAACAGAAGTATAACATAATATTGGAGTCGAGTGCAAGATTACAGATAAGCCTCTGAGAAGAGCCACGTTTTTAGTGCTTTCCTGCAAAGCACGATAGAGGGTTGTGCTTTTACTTCTGTTTCATGCAATAACATTTTCCTGTACCTTGCAATGCTACCCTTGTGGAATGGGATTATCAGCTTGTCTTGATAACACGTTTCCATGTCACATGATGATGTTTCTCTGTGTTCTATGGAAACACAAGTTCCATGTGCTATGTGATATAGGATGCGTAAGTATCTTTCATGGACGTCAATTCACCAAAATGCCAGGGGTAACGGAAGTGACATCGCAGCTATTTGACCTTTACTTTGACTTACACATTCACATACTCGCTCACATAAACACACTCTCGCCCACAAGTACCATACAACATACATTTGACAGCATTTTATACTTACCTTAGCTTCCAGAGAGGGTGATACGACAGCTAATGTTCTCCATTTTATATTAGTGAATAATATTATTCGCTATTTGCATTACATAAAAATTGACAGAAACCGGGAAAGTGGAGCACCAACCAGCGTCCATTAGGAAGAGCTGCTCTTGTGTTCAAGGCACTGATTTTGCCTACTCCGAGGCCGGGGGTCGCAAAAGCAGTACCGGGGTTGCAAAGGGCAAGCCAGGAGTCGCAGCTAAGGCCCCTAAATGACGTCCATGGTGTCTGTCACATGATAAAATCTCCGTGTGCTGTGAGCACATATTTTTAACATAGTCACTGTCTCCCTGAGTCACTTGAGTGTCACTCAAAGCGTCAAACATTTGGCTATGGAATGTCACTCATAGGCACACTGAAACTGAGGAAACATCATACATATGTCATTTGAAAACTTGGCAGCTGTGCTCTTTTCAACACTGATCATGAAGCTGTTGCCTACATAATTTGTTATTGCTGCTCAGTGCAGTAAAAGCAGAAGCTTCTTTAACACTCAAACCTCTTTGGGAGGTCATCTGTATGGATCGATAAAGTTTTTGGGTACCGTGTTTGTCACTTCTCTTGTAAGCTTCGAAGGAGGTTTTGGGGCAGTGCTTAATTTGTAAAAAATTAAGTGCCAGGGCCCTCATCAACATGCCACTGCAGTGTACACCACCCATTGGCCCTGCTAGTGCGGCCAATGACAGGACCAAACCAGCTACTAACCATCACACTCATATAGGTGCAACAATTCAGACTATTTCAGGCCCCCAAAGCTATAAGATTACCATGTGCGGCAGGTGATAGTAATTTTTAACGTATCTTGAACTAGTAAACCACTATTGTTGTACTCACTCTAAATCAGACAAGCAGTGCCACCATGTGGCAGCTGTCATAAGTGGCAGTGTTGACAACTTAGTGCCGGTGCCGAGCACCGAAGCCACTGGCTCAAAATAAGCACTGTTTTGAGGTAACATTTGATTCCCACTGGAAGCCTCTGATAAACACTAATCAGCCTGGATTCTCCCCATTCACATCAATATCCGCGGATTAATCATATTCTTGATCCTCCTTTATCTGCTTTCTAAATGTGTTTAATAGTCCCCTTGCGCCCAGTGTTTCTCCCTCCTCTGCCAAACAGATATTTTGCATTGAAATGCCTTGCACGTCAAGCTCGTGATCATTCAACAGTGTAGCCCAGAGACCCCGTCAACTGACATGAACACATCGAAGACGGAATGGTGGGTTGCTGACTCTGCCCCTCTCCCCTCTCTTCAATCCCCGCAGAACGAGTGGGCCGACGATACTGAGCCCTTATGGACAGAACCGTACGAGGAAGAGGAGAACGGCTCCTTTAATGGAGCATATTCGTCACTGGCCGACCCGCCCTCGGAAGAAGCAGGACACAGCGGATTAGTTGAAAAGAAGGAAGCCTCGGGTCAGCTGGTGACGTCACGGAGAAGGAGGCGAGATCGGGAAGTGAGCGTCGAGCGAGGTGGAGCGGAGCAGACAGAGTGGGAGAAAGCAGTGTTGAGGAGAAGCCAGGAGGCCAACGTCCCCACGGTTCGCCCAGCCGCACCCCTGGAGGAGTGTGGCTAAGCCAGTTGCGGAGATGGGTTACAGACTGGGTGGGGAGGCGGGGAGACGTCCCGAAGTGAGAGCGCTGTTTAAGGAACAGGCGCCTGGGGCACTGAGACTGTTTTGTTCCCCTCACTCACGCGGACTCCTTCCTTTCCCCTCCCCTTGCGTCCCTCACTATCTGCACAGTAATTTCCACTTTCTTGTATATAAATATTGTACATACATCACCAGCGGTGATCCGTCACTCCCGGTATCCCTTAGGGTATAGAAAAGAGAGTACAAGTGCCTAATAGCCGCCTATCTTTTCTTTTGCTTCCCGTTACGGAGGGTGAAGACCACATAACCCTGACGACTACAAAGAGACTGTCCCAAGAGAGAGCCAGAGTTTGAAGGCGCAGAATCTAGCTGCAACAACGGACCCAGCACGATTCACCGGGGAAAAACTGTCCAATACTAAAAAAAAGATCATATATTAAAATAAAGCCTTACATACCACGACCCTGTCTCCGGTCCCATTCAACAACCCCGCCACAAACAGATATACATTACAGACCTTATGTCAGTCTGAAATGGAAACTTTAGTATCACAGAATAATTTTCTATGTCCCATCCACGACAAAGTTATTCTCGTATGGCATGAAACCTTGGCATTGGCCTAACAAAAAGACTTCACACTACATCTCTTATCCTGGTCTGCACCTACATTAGGGCTCTAGACAATCTTTCAAGTTTCTACCTAGGCAATTAATTTCTTGATGGAGCTGTGAATCAGCCCTGCACTCTTGTGTAAACAAAAATAATAATAATAATAATAATAATAATAATAATAATAATAATGATAATAATAATATGTGGTGAGGTCATTGCATTTTCCTGCAAACCAACACGTAATACTGTGGAAAATATAGGCTGCATTATTGGAAATCCAACGCTAAATGACAGGAAAGTGCACAATGTTTGATCAAGAGCACCAAATGCTGCTTCGCCATTATTGAAACCTGGACGCTGTGATATTGTTTCTACTTGTGGAACATTGTAAAGTATACCATTTTGCGCGTATTTGTTCGAATATTTACTTGTCCTCAAGCTCTGAAAGCCCCCTGTAGCTTGTGCAACATCGAATTAATTTTAAATGCTCCTAAGAGGTAACCCTAGCCTCCATGTCAAGTGGTCTTCAAATCATCCTACCCAATAGTTTGGGCCTAATGTGCTTAGAGTCCTTCATTTATTTTCCAATCTGGTTCACAAAGCCTCCTTTGGGGGTGAATCTCTTGCTTTGTAATACTTAATCACAGTAATAATTCACATTTCCATCTCATGACTGGGTGTCTTGAGAGTTACTGTGACCGGCTTGGTGCTTTCCAAAATCAGAGGACAATTAGCTAATTACTTACCTTCGGTAACGCTTTTTCAGGTGGATACAGTATCTGCCAGTGGACCCCTCACCTTTTGAGGTACCCCTTGTGCAGTATTCCACAGAAACATTTTCATAGCTTTCCGACGTCTACGAGGACTTTATAATGGTATGGCTCTGCTCGCGACTCCACGTAACGTCATCAGAGCCATTTGAAGACCACGTCGGCATGTTGCCATCAGTCCCGACCATTTTTTCCGTGCCTTTGAGGCGAACAGGTAAACCAACAACATTTCAAAAGTTCACATCGTATACAGTAAATGCACAAATATACACAGTATATAATTCAAAGAAGAAAGGAAACATGAAATTCTAAAATATAGGCATTTCTAGAGACAAGCATCTTATCCTTCCAAATGGCACTGAAATACAAAAATGTCATAACCAAAAATTATTTTCTGTATAATTAGGCAGACAATTGGGAGGCAGATACTGCATCCACCAGAAAGAGCATTACTGAAGGTAAGTAACTTGTTCTTCTGATTAATACATCTGCCTGTGGATGCCTCACCTTTTGAATTGAATCCCTAAGCAGTCCTGCTCCCAGAGGAGGGTTGTCTGCCTAGCTATACCAAAAAATCCTGCAGCACAGAATCTGCAAAGTGGCCATCCCTCCTCACCTCCGAGTCTAGGCAGTAATGCTTCGCAAAAGTGTGGAGGGAGGCCCAAGTTGCCACCCTGCAGAGGTCTATAACAGGGACACATCTAGCCAAAGCCGAAGATGAAGATTTACCCCTAGTGGAATGAGCTTGAATACCATCAGGAGGCTCCTTCTTGGCCAAGGCGTAGCAGATCTTGATGCAGAGGATGATCCACCTGGACAGCGTTCACTTGTGTACAGACATGCCCTTCATTTTCCAAACATATCCAATGAAGAGTTGGTTACCCAGCCTGGTCTTTAGACCTGTCCAGGTAGAAGGTGGCCGCCCTCTTAGGGTCCAGGTGGTGAAGTCTCTCCTCCTCCTTAGAAGGGTGAGGCGGAGGACAAAAAGTAGATAGAGTGATAGATTGCCATAGGGGGAAAGGAGTGACCACCTTAGGCAGGAAACCATCTTATCAGCATGAATAGAGGTGAAAGGAGGCTTAGAATTCAGAGCCTTTAGCTCACTAACCCTCCAAGCCAATGTAATCGTAACCAGAAAAATTGTCTTGAATAACAGGAACCTCAACGCACAACTATGTAGAGGCTCAAAGAGACACCCCATCAGGAAGGTAAGAACTAAATTTAAATCCCACTGAGGCATAATGAATGGAGTGGGAGGAAACCTGTTAGAGAGACCTTTAATGAATCTCATGACTATAGGAGACCTAAACAAAGATGGTTGGTCTGGTAAGCAAAGAAAGGCCGACAAGGCAGACAAATAGCCCTTAACAGTTGCTACAGCACAACCCTGTTGAGTCAAAGAAAGTGCAAAACTCAGAATATTAGATAAATGGGCCTGCAAGGGATCAATTGATCTCTCTCCACACCAATTAACAAATTTGGCCCACCTACCAGAATAGACAGATTTGGCGGAGTGTCTTCTAGCCAATAAATTAACATCCACTGCTTCCGGTGGGAGAGAGAAAGAAAGAACTTAGGTTGCCCCATTCAATCTCCAGACATGAAGGTGCATGCCCTGGAGGTGGGGGTGTAGAACCTGCCCATGCAACTGCGAGAGTACACAGACCTCCTTCACCTCTCATCGCCCCGGCATCGCAACCGCTGCTCCGTCTCCCTCACCCGGTGAGGGAGACGGAGCAGAAGGTGCGGTGAGAGGTGAAGGAGGTCTGTGTACCACACCCTTCTTGACCAATCTGGGGCGATCAAGATGAATTGGGCTGCGTCTTGGCGAATCTTCCTCAGAACCCAAAGAATCAAAGTTATAGGAGGGAACTCATAAAGAAGCTGAGAGCCCAAATGTAACTGAAATGCGTCCCCCAACACTCCCCACATCGGATCCTGGAGGCTGCAGAACGACGAGCAGGGCACGTTCTTGAGAGTTCTGAACATGTAATGGACCACCTCCGGATGAAGACACCACTTGTGATCGGCTGAGTTTTGCTAGCTGAGACTGTCCACACCTACTTCACCCTGTTTGTTGATGTACCACATTGCGGTAGTGTTGTCCGTCCGGACCAGATCTGATTGACAGCAAGTGGAGGGAAGAAAGGCCTTGAGAGCCAAATGCATCGCCCGCAATTCCAGAAGATTGATGTGAAGCAATCTCTCCTCAGGAGACCAGAGACCCTTGCTTTCCAGATCCCACAGATAAGCACCCTACCCTAGAGTGGAGGCATCTGTTATCACTGTGGCCACAGGAGAAAGACGTTGAACTGCTTCCTTTGAGACAGGTTGCCTGAAGCACTCCACCATAACAGATCCGCTGCAGTGTCTTTGGAGATTCTGAACACCTCCCTGAGATCACCGTTGTGTTGAAACCACTGCCTTCGGAGATACCACTGGAGTGCCCTCATGTGCCAGCATGCATGGTTGACCAACAGTATGCAGGAAGTGAACAGATCGAGCAGGCACAAAACCTTCAGGACCGGAACAACCACTCCATCTTGAAACATTGGGATCATAGCTTGGATGGCTAGAATTCTCTGAGGGGGTTGGAAAGCACAACTCACAGTAGTATCCAGTATTGCCCCAATGAACGGGTTGGGCTGAGAGGGCACCAGGTGAGATTTGGGTACATTTATCAAAAAACCCAAGTCGAACAACTGTCGAGTTGTTACTTGCAGATGATGAAGCACCATCTCTGGCGACTTTGCCTTGAGCAGCCAGTCGTCCAGCTAGGGGAAAACAGGAATCAGTGACCTTCTGAGATGTGCTGCCACCACCGCCTTCACCTTCGTGAAGGCCCATGGTGTGGATGTAAGACCGAACGGAAGGACCGCAAACTGATAATGTTGAGACCCCACCGTAAAACAGAGATACTTCAGATGCGACTTCAGGATGAGTATGTGAAAATACACATCCTGTAAATCGATCAACACCATCCAGTCTTCCTGCTGCAACGCCAGAGGAACCTGAGATAGGGTCAACATCTTGAACTTCTCCTGCTTGAGGTAAAAATTCAAGATCCTGAGGTCTAGCATTAGCCTCAATCGCCCGTCTTTTTTGAGTATCAGGAAATACCGGGAGTAACATGCCTGACCCCTTTCCTGCTCCGGAACAATATCTAGCACTCCTTTCTGTAACAAGGAGAGGACCTCGTGTTGGAGAAGCAACAGATGGTCTTCCGATAACCCGAGGAGGGAAAGGAGGGGTGAAACGGAAGGGCATACCCATTTTCTACAAGATTGAAAACCAAAAGATCTGACATATCAGATTTCCAGTTTTGTAGAAAATAGGACTCCCGACCTCCCACCGGTCCAACATGTTCTAAGAGGGGGGATCTAGAGCTGCTTCCCTGCGGGGCCCGTTGGGGAGACAGGAGAGGAAGAGGAGGAGACTTGTTGGCGAGCAGCTCCCTGCAGACGACCGCTACCCTTCCATCTGCATGATCTGTACAGAGGGTTCGACTGTTTTTGCTGCTGCTGCTGTTGCGGCTGGGCCCGAAAGGAGGTGCCTTTACAAAACCCTGAAATCTTTGTTATCCAAAGCCCCTCGGCTGGGATTGCAAGCCTAAGGATCTAGCGGTAGCTCTGCTATCCTAAAACTGTTGTAGAGCTGAGTCCGTCTTGGTCCCAAAGGGCCTAGAGAAATCAAAGGGAAGATCCAACATCCGGAAAGAAACCCGATCCTCTCAACCAGGCATGCCTCCTAGTTGCTACCGAAGAGCCCAACACCCTGGCAATGGAGTCAGCCGTATCGAGCCCGAACTGGATCATATGACGGGCTGCAGCTTGAGTGTCCAACAGCACCTACCCGAAGTGACCCCAGACATCCTCTGGCAGCTTAGGAATCACCTCCTTAGCCAAGTCCATCAATGCATAGATGTAGTGCCCCAACAGACACATGGCATTAGTTGACTTCAAAGCCATAATGACCAATGAAAACACCTTTTCAGCCCATTGCCCTAGATTCTTGGAATCTCTATCCCCTGGAGTGGAGGGAAAGGTACCTGCCGATTGCTTTGAGGAACATGAAGCTTGAACCATCAAGCTTTCAGGTGCAGGGTGTGACGAATAGAAATGCTGGATCTCCAGGAAGCAGCTGGGGCAGACATTGGCTTCTGCCAAAACTCCTATATTGGTTCTGTTAAGGCCTCATTGAACTGAAGCAGAGGTTCCACCACTGATCTGATGAAGGGGAGTGAAGCACCTCGGTTAGGATGTTAAACTTGACCTCCTCAGTGGGCAAATGCAAATCCAGAAGGTCAGCTGCCTTCCTTATAACTGAATGGTATAAGGCCACCTCCTAAGAATGAAGAGCTTTGGAAGAAGAGAGCCCCCATATTCTGGTGATGTGTCCAGACCACTGGCTTCTTGAAGCCCTTCAAAATCATCCACAGGGTCCAGTATCTCTCCTTCCTCAGCTTGCTCCTGCTGCTCTTGGAATTCCTTCTCTTCCAGAAGCCTCTGAGCCTCCCTCCTCGATCACGCGGCACCGGTGACCTCAAAGCCGGTGTCGATGGAGGCCCTTCAGCAGCGGCTGGTGGGGTGGTACGGAATCGAGACAGTGCCGGACCAGAGTCCGACGGTACCGGAGAATAGCCTATCCTTCCCTCTTGGAACGGGATCTGCATCGAGAACCTCAGCATCGGGAGAGGCCAAGATGGAGTCATTGGCACAAAAGGCATGAAGGGTGCCTGGGCATAATGTTGAGGAACGCCCCTATTAAAGGAAAGCAGTCCCACGGGGCCAACAGGCACGCCTGAAGGGTTAACTGCCCTGGCAAACATGCCATGCATTGCATTCAGAAAATGCGAAAGATCCGTCCCTGGAGCCAGGAAAGGTGGGTATGGATCTGGAACCACCTGATCTGAAACATGCCGAGGTTATAAGACAGATTCTGGCTGCGGTGCCGGAGACACCGGAGCCGGAGGTGGAGTGGTCAGATGTGAAGGGCTCGCTTCCCTGGGCGCCAGAGAGTCCCTCAGCATCGGAGAATGCACCGGAGTCCCCTGCACTGAAGAAGAAGGTGAGATGTCATCTTTCCTATGACACCGGACAGGTGACACAGACATTGGCGACTTGTCCTTCCAAGAGCGACACTTGGACCCATGTGTTTTTTGGATGACCTCGAGGTGTGTGGAGTCAGCGACTTTGACTTTTTCCTCTTCCGACCTCTCTTACCCTTCTTCGTCTGGGCCATAAACACTTTTGCTTCCCTCTCTTTAAGGGCCTTCAGATTCGTCCGACGACACAAAGAGCATTGCTTGACATCGTGGTCAGATGACAGACACCAAAGGCAATCTGCTTGGGAGTCCATGACAGACACATGGCCCCAACATTCCCTACTGGGTTTAAAACCAGGCTTCTTATGAGTAGCCAACGCACAGAAACAGTTTTCAGACAACTGCAACAATGTAGACTACAAAGAAATGGGGAGACCTAGAAAAACTGTTAAGCGTCAACGGCGCGGAAAACAGGGAACCGACACTGACTAGGTATTCTTATGGCTCCGATGACATCATGCTGAGTCGCGAGTGGAGCCGTACCACTGTGACATCCTCATCGATGAGGGAGAGCTATGAAAAAAGTTTCCATGGAACGCTGCGCAAGGGGTAATTCAAAAGGTGAGGAATCCACAGGCAGATGTATCTATCAGAAAAGCCCTACACCAAAACATTAGCAGGCTTGTATACTTTTGATTCATTGAGTATTTTTCTTGCTCAAATGGGAAAATTCTTAACAAAAATATGGAGCTCAAAGTAGGGTGCAAGTGGAGTCTTCAGAACTTTTCAATGGTCTCCACGCCCACACGAACGAACTGAGCCACAACGATCCAGCCATTCGGTGAGACAGTCAGACTCTACCCACCCAGTGGTGGTTTGCCTTAGGCGCAAAATTCTTAGGGGCACAAATTGCACATTGCACCGTGCAATACTTGCCTTGCCGGGGTGCTGGTTGGCAACTCACGCAAGGACGTTCCCCCCACCCATATCCCCGAGTAGCTGGAGGATGGAATCAACAAGGCGGCAAAAATGTTGCATTAATATATCATTAACACAAATAGTAAAATTTCGGTTTTTTAAGGAAAAATATTTATTTACATTACATGAAAAATAACATTTATGTTTTAGCAGACTACAAAGAGAACAACCTACAAAACATTTGCAGTACCATTTTTTCCAATTTTGGAAAACATTTTGCAATAAACCTATTGCACACATTTTAAAAACCAATAATCGCACTGGAAAGACTGTCAACCAACTAAGTAGAAACATCTGCAGAGACACATTGATACCAATCAAATACGAGCATGTCAATACAGACTATTATAGGTAACCAACCAGGTGGGATCACATCCAAAAGACAGGAATGTCCACAGATACTGCGAAAGGAACCAGAGTGGTGCATGATCGTAGAAATGTTCCGATACTAACCAGAGAGGGATGTTTGTACAGACATTGTGACAATGTCTGTATAGACATTACAACACTAACCAGATAGGTGCATACCAATATAGACAACGTGGCATTAATTTGGCAGACTCATGGTTGGATGCACAGAATAAAATCTACCAAGAAGTGCCTTGTTTGTGCCCCACCCAAATAGGAGCATGTCCAGAGGGACCTACATATCGCAAGCACGAACAGGTCCACCGAGAAACAGTGACGTCAACAACACAAGCATGGCCACAGAGACCTAGTCACACATAAAGGAATGTAAATAAAGATTTAAAGGCTGTTTACACAAACACAGCAAACATCTACCGAGCAGCTAACCAAGGTCTTCTGAACAGGGAACATTCATTGAAAGACAATATATAAAAAACACACTGTACAAGTCCATTGACTTACAGTGACACCTCCCACACTTAGCATGGACAAGCTTCACATATACAAAGTGACAGAAAACAGACAACAGCATGTCCAAGGAGACACAATAAGAGTACAGATCTAAAAAGCAGGACCATGTTCAAAGAGATACAGTGACACCTCACACAGGAGTTCATGTCCAGAGAGGTCTAGTTCTACCAGTCCAATGTGCATAAAGACACATTTAGATCAACCAGACAGGAGTAAGTTCACTAGGGTTGTCGTATGATCTGCTAGATAAGAGAAACTGGAGGAGAGAGTATGTCCACCCTGCCTCATCTTACAAATAACGGCCAGAGGTCAAAGACAAATCTATTTCCTGGAGAGGCAATGATTTTTCCACGGAAAAGTATAACTATAGATGCAAATGTTGACTTCATTTGGAGTTGAAACTATATCCTCAGACAAGAGGTTTAATGTACCCGGCACAATAGGCAAATCCTGTCGTGATTTGACCGACAATTATAGAGATTTCAAAAACCTAGGACTGCGACTGAAGCGAAAACACTGGTTGCTCTACAGTCTACACTACACTACAAACAGATGGAAAACCAGACCAGCGTAATGATAGGACCCAAAAGAAACAAAACCAGTGTCACAATTGGCACCAAAGCTTTGTCTATGTAAAACCAGAACTATACTCACGTCCTGGTAGCAGGATCAGCAGCTGAAACGTGCACCACTGGAGTCAACGACAAGGACACACAATGGAGTGTACCTGAAGCACCAACCAGTACTCTCTACGCTGCCCTTAAACTGGGACTTTCCATCTGTCAGCTTATAATTTACGCCTACTAATATTCATGGTCAGCATCCATTAGTGGCAATGGTCAGTGCCAGGAAGCTGTTATTTCAGCAGTGTGCGCTCTAAAAATTATCCCTCTCATTCAGTCACTTCCAAGAAATCTAACATAAAAATTATTTCAGGTGCAACATCAGCGTGAGGCATTACCACATTCAACAACACATGTGAAGAAGTCAAGGTCCCTTACAAAAGCCATGAGTTAAGCTCTACACTGAGCAAGCCTTTTTCCGTGATGATTGCCAACAGTTACATTTAAGCCAATGAGTATATGGAGATTAACAGACCGAATTAGTATTTTTATGGACCGTTTAATCGATCCTCAGCATCTGATTGACTGCAACGTCCATCTGAAATCTCAACACTCAACAACTCCTTTCTATGGATAGTAATATGCATTCTCAGGAGCTTCGTTCTATTCGTTAGAAGCGGAGATGTTTTGAAAGCCGACGTTGAGTATTAAACACCAATTTACTGCTTTTAAGGCTGACTCTAGCTGAAAGCTAGTGGTAAGAATGCAAAGGCAGAAGCGCAAAGATGAAGAAGAGCATGTGGTATTTGGGATGTACAGACATGGATCACGTGGCGCGTTTCGGGTAGACTTGTTTTAACATTCCACCTCACACAGCTACTAGAGTTTATATCGATCCACTAGAATCGTGCACAAGAAATCATCAGAAAATGTGAAGGAAATGTTGGTGTGGGGATTGGATCGCAGGACAAAGCTGATGGGGCACCAAAAGTATCAAACAGTTCAAATTGTATTAACAGACAAAACCAATGGAAGAAAATGAAGCAGGTCCTAGGCCTCAGAGGAACAGTTAAAATATTTCTTCATTTACACTTATTTTCTTCCTTTTTTTTTTTTTACAAAAGGGAAAAAGAAGATACTGCTTTTTCATTGTATATTCCTTACATTATTTTTAAAAAAGTATTTCATTATCAAATTCAGGTACATGACAGTCACGAATTAGAATACTACATATATGCATGACATTTGCAAGCCCTCCTATCCTGCCTATACGGTACTGTCCAAATGTGTAGCACAGTGCTGCTGAGATTACAGACTTCGTCTATCCATGGTGAACTCGGAGTCGTTTCCAGTAAGTCTACTGTTGCAGTCGGGCCCCACTCCAATAGGGTATGTCTGCCCTCCCAGCCAGAGGCTGGGAGGGCATATATATCTATATATAGATATATAGATATATATATATATATAAATATAGATCTATATATATATCAGTAAAAATAGTGTCAGTGTGGTGGGTAATTCTATTGCAGGCCTGAAAAGCATTTGCTATTGAAATTGGCAGTGCTGGAACGTTTGCTATTTTGGTATTTTGAAGTTGCTGTGTCAAGAAATAAAATCCTACTGATAGCTAATAAATAATATTTACAATGGTATCAAAATAATATTACTTTTTTCCCGCAAAAGGCACGCCTCCAAAGAAATTTGGAGACCTGGTGAAGATCACACACTTAAGTTTCCGCCAGAGAAGGAGGTGGTGAGGACAATTAGAGGGCCGAGAAGGTGTACCAATACATAGGACGTAAACAGAGTGCAACATGGATTCAACTCCGACCCTCAGTCTACTCATGAGCCCTTTGAATGACACTCTCCTCTCCCATATCAACTAGCCTTCTCTCCACGAGTCTTAACATCAAATTGCTAAGGGCTAGCCTTAATGTTACTCAAAGCCCTGACCTCTGACCAGTCTGAGGCATGCAACTTCCAAAATGGAATTTGCTGCTTGCTTTTGGGTCATGTTGTTATCGGTGTGACAGCCGACTGAATCTCTAGTCCACCAATGGCCTCCTTCCGACAATCACAGCGGATCCTTTCTGGGCTTGGTTTGTTTTGTGGTGGGTAGACATACACCCATCCAGTGGTCCTCCGTGGAGAGTGATGGTATGTCTGAGCTTGGCTAGATGAAAATCTCTTCGAAGAGTCCGGGTCTCAGAAGCCTGCCAAGGAGTTGAAGGTGGTCCCATTTAGAAGCAAACACCGTCATGAACCCCATTTCTTCTGGCGTTAACAGTGGGGGCACAGCCTCAAAAAGCACACGTCCCTGGAGGTCAAGTGTCAGGGCAGTGAGAGGAGGGGCACAAGGGGAAATCATCTGGGGTGATGACCATAGGGTTGTCAGAGTTAAACTAATATCACCTTCCCCTATAATTAACAGCAGAGTTTAATATCCTTCCCAGAGAACACAAGTCCAGGGGACTGGGATGGAGGCAAGGGGTGATGGGACAAAACAGCACTTTTTCTAAGATGTGGCATTCACACTTCTGTCAATTCCAATTATTTTTAAAGTTTCGTTTAGCCCAAGGTCGGGGCCCAACCTGAAAGAGAGAAAAGATACTGATTAATATATAAGAGGGGGTTCAATTCATTATACAGCTGTACCTGCAACTGTAACAAAGAAACATTTATTGAATAGCACAGAGTGAGAAGGTGCTCAAGACCTTCTGTTCTCACTCCAAAAACTCGACATTACCACCCCACCCACTCAGCCCTGTGCACCCAACATCACTCACCTCCTCAGGAAACCACATGCACCAAAACCAGTACCCTTTGAGTAGGACCCAAGTAGTGGCCTTTGAGTCAATCAATCAAAAGGAAAATGCTACTTACCAGTATGCATCTGTTCTTGGCATGTAGGGCTGCACAACCACACACTACTGCATAGATCACCATCTGGTGGTGGGCCCGGATGATTACACTTTGTTTTTCTCTTGGAAGAGTCTTTGTCTGTTGGATGACTCGTCCAGTAGATCGCAGTGCATGTGGGCATCGACTCCATCTTCAGATTGTTTTCGCCATTGGGCAAAAGATGGAGTTGTAAGAGTATAGATAAGGATGTCCATGCATTGTGTATCTAATTAAGATATTACTGGAACAGATGTAGGTAGCCGGGGAGGCGGGTGGGCGTGTGTGGTTCAGTTGCCCTACATGCCAAGAACAGAATCATACTGGTAAGTAGCATTTTCCGTTTGAGGCATATGGGATGCAGACCACACAATATTGCATCGATTGCACAGCAGTTTTCTCCCTTAGCGGTGACCACATGTATCTGTTGCAGCAGTTTGAAATAATGTTATGAGTACAGCCTGGCCCACAGTAGCTTGTTGTTTTGCCTGCACATCTACACAGTAGTGGGTGCGGTGTAGACCATGTAGCTGCTTTACAGATATCATCTAATGGTATATTTCCCAGGAATGCCATAGATGCCCCTAATTTACCGGTAGAATGAGCCCTAGGGGGAATGGATAGAGTGTGGTTTGCTTTTTGGTAACAGATTTGAATGCACTTAACAATCCACCTTGCAATGCCTGATTTTGAAATAGGATTGTCTTTGTGTGGAGGAGAAAAGGACTCAAACTGTTGTTTTGTTTTACAAAACGTTTTTGTCGTATCAATGTAGTAGAGGAGTGCTCTTTTTACATCTAATGTGTGTATAGCTCTTTCTGCAAATGTTTGTGGTAGGGAAAAGAATACATGCAACTCAATAGATTGGTTGAGGTGGAATGGTGAAATGACTTTTGTCAGAAATTTCGGGTTTGTCTTAAGAACCACTTTGTTGTAATGGAGTTGTATAAATGGTTCTTGAATTGTTAATGCCGGAATCTCACTTACTCTTCTGAGTGCGGTAATAGCAATTAAAAATGCAACTTTCCATGTAAGGAACTGTAACTCACACTTATTTAATGGTTCAAATGGAGGACCCATAAGTCTAGTGAGAACAATATTTAAATTCCATACCGGAGAGGGTGGTATTCTGGGAGGAATTATTCTTTTTAATCCTTCCATAAACGCCTTGTTGGCAGGTATCTAAACAATGACAAATGTTGTCTGTTTTGAAGATAAGCTGCTGTAGCAGCAAGATGTAACCTGACTGAGGAGTACGCTAAATTACATCTTTGTAGATGAAGTAGGTAGTATATGATGTTTTGTATAGAAACATCTAATGGGTTAATGTTATTTGTGCAATACACAACAAACCTTTTCCACTTGGCTGCGTAGCATGCTCTAGTTGTGGGGTGGCTTGCTTCTTTTATGACATTCATCCAATCATGGGGAAGACTGAGGTATCCAAATTCTAAGATCTCAGTAGCCAAATCACTAGATTGAGCTGCATTGGGTCTGGATGCATGATGTCTCCATGGTTCTGTGTCAGTAGATGTGTAGAGAATTTTTATTTTTGATGTGGTACTACTGATAGCTCTAGTAGTGTGGTGTACCACGGTTGTCTTGCCAACATTGGTGCTATGAGAATTAATGTGAGGTAATGTTGCTGTAGCTTGCGTACCACCAACAGAATTAGTGGGAGAGGTGGAAATGTGTACGCAAATTTGTTTGACCATCTCATCCATACAGCATTGCCTTTGGAAAATGGGTGCGGGTATCGGGCGCCAAAGATTGGGCATTTGGAGTTGCGGTGTGTGGCGAACAGATCTCTGGTTTCCCGCACTTGTGAAAGAATGGTTAAAGAAATTGTGGATGAAGTTCCCACTCAGGTATCTGTTGTCTTTGGCGACTGAACAGATCTGCAACTTGATTGTGAACTCCTGGTAGATGTTCTGCTAACAGAAAGATTTTCTGAGGAATGGCCCACCTCCATATGCTCTGCGCCAGCCGGGAGAGCTGTACGGAGTGTGTTCCTCCTTGTTTTTTGATGTAATACATTTCCGTCATAATGTCTGTACAGACCAGTACAGCCTTTCTTGATAGGTAATGTTGAAACTATTTTAGAGCTAGGAAAATCGCTAACAACTCCAGATGATTTATGTGGAGTAACTTTTGTTGCGGTGTCCATGTACCTTGTACTGTGTGTTTCTCTAAATGTGCTCCCCATCCTGTGAGAGATGAGTCTGTGGTTAGCACCACCTGTGGAAGAGGCTCTATGAACGGCCTGCCCTTGGAAAGGTTTTTGGTGTTCCACCACTGCAGAGAGTGATATGTCCATCATCTACCACCACCGGATCTGTTATTTGTTGTTGAGCCTGATTCCACTGACTTGCCAAACACTCTTGTATGGGGTGCATTTGTAGTCTTGCGTATGGTACTATGAAAATGCAAGATGCCATCATTCCTATTAATTGCATGAACACTCGAGCTGGTAGTGAGTGTTGTGATGGTATTTGCTTTGGAGGTATCTATTGTGGCACCTAGATACTGTTGAGATAGGGATGGTTGGAGGTGTGACTTCTTTTGATTTACTGTGAATCCCATCTTGTGCAACAGACAGATGGTCTGATGCGTGTGCTGTACACATTGGAGGTATGACTTGGATTTTATTAACCAGTCGTCTAGGTATGGGAAGACATGAATGTTGTCCCTTCTCAAGTGTGCTGCTACTACTGCTAGACACTTTGTTGTGAACACTCGAGGTGCTGTAGTTACTCCGAAAGGGAGTACTTTGAATTGGTAGTGTTGACCTTCTAGTACAAATCGAAGGTACTTTCTGTGAGATTGATGAATAGGAATGTGAAAGTAAGCGTCCTAGAGATTTAATGTGGCAAGGAAGTTGCCTTGTTTTTACAACAGCAGAACTTGTTGTAGTGTGACCATATGAAAATGGCCGGATTGTATGTACAGGTTCAGGGGCCTTAGATCTAGTATAGGTCTGAGGGACCCGTCCTTTTTGGGTATGAGAAAGTATAAGGAGTAAACTCCTGTGTTTTGATGGTGTTTTATGACAGGTTATATTGCATTCTTTTGTAATCGAGATGCAACCTCTTGTCTTAGAAGTATGAGATGTTCTTGTGACATGGGACGTTGTCTGGGTGGTATTGTTGGAGGAGTGGAAGTGAGCTCCAGGCAATAACCTGACTGAATTGATTGTCTTATCCACCTGTCTGTGGTGATGGAGTTCCAGACAGGTAGGAACTGTTGTAATCTCCCCCCGACAGGAGTAGAATGGTCTGGGGGGATGGAAGGGAAGTCACTGTTTGGGAGTAGAGGCATTGCCGTTGTTGTCGCCTCTGCCTCTGCCCTTATTGTTGTTACCTCTATATCCTCCTCTGTAATACCCTCTGCTGGGTGAGGTTTGGGTGGGCGCTTTATAAGAAGAGGAGGTGGTGTCAGTTTGAAATCCCTTAGATGTGCCTCTATATGAGGAGCGACGAAAAGACGCGCTATGGGTCTGCGTTTGAAAAGCTCCTATGGATTTTGCTGTATCTGTATCTTTTTTCATCTTTTCTGGTGCACTATCAACTGTTGGACCAAAGAGATTTTGCTGGTCAAAGGGTTGATTTAAAATACTGGCCTGTACTTCTGGTTTAAACCCAGAGATGCATAGCCATGCATGTCTACGCAACAGTACTCCCGTATTTAATGCTCTAGAGGCTGTATCTGCAGTGTCTAATGCGCAGCGGATTGAGGTATTTGTAATAACCTTGCCTTCTTGTATTAGATCAGAAGCCCTCGTCTTATATTGCTCTGGTAATTGTTGCATGAGTGATTCTAACTCCTCATAATGAGCTCGATCAGATCTCGCTAACAAAGCTTGAGTGTTAGCAATTCTCAAGACATTGGCTGCTTGTGAGATAGTGTGTTTCCCTGAAGCATCTAAAAGCTTAGACTCTTTATCAGAGGGTGGAGCATCCCCTGTTGTCTGCGAGTTAGCTCTTTTTCTCGCATTTGATACTACCAATGAGTCTAATGGCAGCTGGCCTTTAATGTATGATGGGTATGTTGGAGCAGCTTTATACTTCTTTTCTAGTCTGGGGTTAATTACCCTGGCTCTGACGGGGTCTTTGAATACCTCTGGTGCATGCCTCACCACTCCACTAAGTATTGGTAATGTGGTTGCGGTTTTATGTGAGGACAGTAGTGTATCCATGAGGAAATCCTCTTCCACTGGATCTGTGTGTAGGTCTACTCCATGAAATGTGGCTGCTCTATGAATGAGCTGTGTAAACCCAATAGTGTCATCTGGGGGAGATGGCCTAGAAGGGTATGCATCATCTTGAGGCAGATCTGGTGCATCTGGCGCATTATAATCCTCCCAGGGATCATCTGATGGCCCAGGAATATTGTCTGGGTCATCTGTGTCTATATGATGCTCACTTTCTACCCCCTGTGAATAATTGTCTTCCTCATCATCATTCTGTGGTATAATGCTATGTGCGCTGAATGGTGAGTGTACTGGAGAAATATCTTCTGGTATCTCCATTAATGGTGATGGAATTCTTATGGGGGAAGTTTGAGCATGCTTTTTGAGAGGAACTGGAGGTGGTTTAGGATAGTCCACTTTCCTCTTTTCAGGCACTGTAATAACATGTCCAGTCTTTGGATTAATATGAAGAGTCTTTTGCTTTGGGTCTGGTTGGAAACCCTCTTCTGCTGAAAAATCCTTTTTCGGTGCTGATTTATCTCGTTTGGGACCAAAATGCTTAGGTTTTACAGTGTCTATTGTCTTTGGAGCGGATTTTGGTTTCGGTACTGAAGACTTGGTCTTTCTCGGATATACGCTCTTTGGATCCGGAATCTTTGCTCCCAAAGTGCGTTTGGAATCATCGACCTTTGGAGTCGAAGTGTGTTTTCATGCTGAAGCATGCTTCGGGTCGACTTATTTCGGAACAGGAGTGTCTTCGGTTCGGCAGACTTGGGAACGTCTTTCGGTGCTGAGCTTGTTTTCGGCTCGACCGGTTACGGCGCCGATGGCTGATTCGGTGCCGAGGTTAATTTTGGTTTGAGGACCTTTTGCTTGTCGGGACCGACAGGCTGACTCGAGCCTGAGTCGACTGGAGGCTTTTTTGTATTCTTCGTTGCCGAGCCAGAAGGCGGGGCGTCGGAAGGTTTTGGTCGGTGTGCACCCGGAGGTGGAACAGAAGCCTGTCCCGGTATGGGGAGGTGAACAGGGTCGACGCTTGTACTCACAACCTGTTGACCAGCTGGAAGATGATCATCGTCTTCCAATAGGTACTCTGCTCCGGAAGCTGAATCCTCTGCTTCGGAAACAATGTTGTCTTGCTGCTGTTCTTCGGACTCTACTTCGATCGGAGCCTCGTCTATGATGAGGTCTGGTATTGATGAAGATGACTGCGTCAGGACTCTTCGAGCTCGACGGTCCCTGATGGTCTTCATGGACCGGAATGAAGCGCAGTCTTGACTCTTGTGCTCTGAAGACAAGCACAGATTGCAAACCTCATGAAGATCAGTGTGAGGGCATTTGTGTCCACACTGAGGGCACTTCTTGAAAGGTGTTCTTTCCATGAGCCAAAGGTCCAATGGAGCAGTTGGGCCCGACCGCCCGACGAACCCTGGAATTGAGAAGCCCAAGCCTTTTTTCGACGCGGGTAACCGGAATTACTATCGAAGACGATACCGATGGTATGAAGAAGTTCTGGAAGTCGAAAAGAGATCGGTAACGGGATAAACGATAAACACATCCAAGCCCGATGGCGGAAAAAAAATCAGAAGATGGAGTCGATGCCCATGCGCACTACGATCTACAGGAGTCATCATCTAATAGACAAAGACTCTTTCAAGAGAAAAACAAAGTGTAATCATCCGGGCCCACCACCAGATGGTGATCTCTGCAATAGTGTGTGGTCTGCAGCCCATATGCCTCGTACATACCTTTATTCGGTCTGTATAAGACCTTAAAAGTACAAGGAACCTCAATAAATGCAAGCTATACACACAATAAAAAGATTAATTAAAAACATTAATTCTAACAGTTAATCCAACAGTAAAAAATGCTGCAGATGCATATATTCATTGCTACAAAAATCGAAAAACCTCCATTAATTAATACAATATCTAAAAAGAGAAAAATTATGAACATCAGTAAACACCTCAAGTCTGCCTTAAATCTATTCCTGCATAAAAATGTATACACTCGTATAAACCTTTTTAACAGCAATCATAAATCTCCCTAAGGTACACACTATATCTAAGGACCGCATTTCAGATATAAGTTTCACAGCTTGGGGTCGATGTCTAATTTCGTATTTTAGGCAAATCGGGCATAAAAACTTTTTCTGCTTGACTAATACTTTGAGGCAATCTAGTAAATGTGCAATACCATGACTGCTTGTGCGACTTTGTGTACCGCTCTCCGATTGGTCGAATTGTCAACACAACAATAAGCACTACAAATTTTGATCGGAGGTCAGGCAAAAGAACTGTAAGGGCAAATGTTGCTGTCAGATGGTCTGAAAAGGAATATCCAGACACTAATGCCAGCACAAGGCAGCAGAAGCCCTACCGATCTCTACCAAGATGGAATCATTTTCAGACCCCTCTGTGTCCTCCGAGTCTAAAAACTTGCTCTGAAACACAAGGCTAAAATGCATCTCACTGAGAAGGAATCAGATGATCCAACTGGACTAGTGGCACAAGCCTTGCACTAGTCCTGAGGACCAGTACACCTTCACACCATGCCTCTCTCTAACTCGGACAGAAAAAATGTTTTAAAACAGGATTGGACCAACTATGTGTCAAATAACTGCAGATCAGATCAGAATATTATTGAGGAGGGATTTCTGGGAAACAATGCGGACAGCCTCTTCTTTACCCTGTGCCAAATCATATCCATCACAAACACAAGAATTGGGCAAGAACAGCACCGTGCTCCGCCCCTGCAGTTGCACCTCTGGCCCCAAAGGTTCTCCTCAACACACACCTTGATTAGTGCTCCACTAATCGCTTGGGGGTCATTCCAAGCAGCGTGAAACACAGGGCACCCTGAAAGCTAAAGCCCTTGCTCCGGGAGTTGTCATTGACTACACAGGAGCTTGCCTTTCAGCCATAGCAGGGCATTTTAGTTTTTAGATATTAAGGAATTCTACGGGATTTGAAAATGTGAGATTTGTGTTTTAGTTGTATTCTTGAAAAACTTCAGTTACAAAAATATGTTAGTAGAACCTGGGGATGAGGAAACAGCGTCTCCATCTGTGCCTAGTGACAACAAGCATTGGAAATGCAATAGGTCTCGCATTAGAAAAGTTGGAGCTATTGGTCTTGTAAATGACAAATATTTTATTTATTTGTTGGTTTTTGAAATAGCTAAATTGATAGCTTTGTCATTTACAACGCCAATAGTTATAACTTTCGCGAATGTGACACCTATAGCATTTGGAATGCAATATGTTTTGTATTTACGTGACATAGATGGCAGGTGTGGTGTTAGGCCACATCTCTAGAGAGCAGGAGAGTGCAGCAGGGGAGAGAAGCACAGCAATGCAATAGGTCTCGCATTAGGAAAGTTTGAGCTATTGGTATTGTAAAGGACACATTTTTCATTTATGTGCTTGTTTTGAAAATTGCGAAATTAATAGCTTTGTTATTGACAATGCCAACAGTTTTATCTTTTGCAAATGTGACACCTATTGCAACACAATATGTGTTGTAGCACTGAGTGGTGTGAGGGTGAGTGGGTGTGTGAGGGTGTGAGGGTGAGTGAGGGTGAGGGTGTGTGAGGGTGAGGGTGTGTGAGGGTGAGTGAGGGTGTGTGAGGTGGTGAGGGTGAGGGTTAGGGGGGGGTGAGGGTGAGAGGATGACTGAGTGTGTGTGAGGGTAAGGGGATGAGGGTAAGGGTGTGTGAGGGAGAGGGGTGATGGTGAGAGGGTGCGAGGGTGAGGGTGGGTGAGGGTGTGTGAGGGTGAGGGGGTGTGAGGCTGAGTGAGGCTGAGAGGGTTGTGAGGGGGTGTGAGGGTGAGTGAGGGTGTGTGAGGATGAGGGGGTGAGGATGAGTGAGGGTGTGTGAGTGTGGGTGAGGGTGTGTGGGATTGAGGGGGATGAGGGTGAGGAGGTATGAGGGTGAGGAGGTGTGAGGGTGATGGGGTGAGGGTGTGAGGGTGAGTGAGGGTGAGATGGTGTGAGGGTGAGATGGTGCAAGGGTTAGGTACAGACAAACACTCAGGATGGCTCCCCGAAGCCATGGGACCCTTACCTGCTCTGGACACGGCGCTTTGGGTGACTGCTCTGATCATCAATGGCAGTTGCTACAGATAACAGCTCCGTCCAAGCCTTCTGCCTCTGCTTTCGGGTGACTGCAGTGCCCTTTGATGGCGAGGGCAGAGGAGAGCAGCTCCGCCCGAGCCTCCCACTTCTATTGCTGCTTTCAGGTCCAAAGCATCATTACCGAAAGGAGCACATTAACAGCGTGCAGAAGCTATGGGCTACGCTGGGCCCCTGATATATGTCGCGCTGCAGCACCGGGCCTGAGTAAAACGGGTGTTGTGGTTATATCAAACAAATGTATGTTGACCAAAGCAGGGTCAAGCCTTCTGCTTATGCTGCTGCTTTCGGGTGACTGTTGTGCCCGGGTCAGTTACGAAGGCTGCCCACAACACTTGGCAGCAAAGCCTATAGGCCGCAAGAGAGGTGCTACACCCTAGTTGAGAAGGGGAGCTCGGAGTGCTGTCACAGGGTGCTGTATCGACTAAGGACTGGACTTCAGCAACAAATAATTTGGGCAATGAGGACATTGTGCTTGGTTAAATTTGAACTGTGAGTTTTGTTATGTCGAAATGCGAATAAAGTGAAGCTGCGGCCATTTTGCGCCATTAGCAGCTTGTTTAATCTGTGGAAGGTGGGGTACAGGAATGCGCTCACTAACCAGTCTGGATGGAATTCCAAATGTAGTCCGCACCTGTCAACTCATAGCAGTTCCCGACGCACGGCCAACGGGTGAGGAGCGGATAGCACAGGTGTCAGCGAAAACGAGTTGAAAATCAGTGTAAAATAGTGGTTTCCCAGCTTTTCTGAGGCTCTGAACTGCAGACAGGACATCGGCACTAACATCACCAAGCTTTTTTGGGGGTAGGGTAGGGAGGGGGTACGAAGGTGCCTCTTAAGTACTTCTAAGAAGGTGAAGAGGTGCGCTCCGATCATGGCTTTTACTCTTGTTTAGATTAAACAACACAAGTGTCTCTTTTAATGCCAGACTGAACCGCGCAGGCGTTCTGATTTTCTGCTTCGGATAAAATGGCGGCTTTTCCGGTGTCGGAAATAGTCATCCCTTGGTAAATGCCCAAAACAAACAGGGTCAGCTGACACTTCTACTTCTGGGTCATAATCGCATGCCCATAAGAAAGATGGCGCCCTTGGTCAGAGCGATGGGGGTGGGATTATTGGAAGTCACTTCCTGTTACTGCCCTGCCAGAGTTAAAGATGGCGGCCGTGGGGGTGCTGGAAACGGTAGAGAAGCTGCAGGCAAGACTGACCGGTGACGGCGAGCCTAAGAAGGTAAACACCGGGGCGACACGAAGGAGAAACATAATCGGGGGAGGGAAGGAGAAGGATCGGCTCCGAGATCAAGGCGGACGGGGCAACCTGAGGAGCGGGTGGTTTACGAACATAAGAAGGACGGTGTTAGGAGTGAAGAGAAGAACAGTTAAGGTAGTATTGGGAGCAGTAGGAGGAAGAGATTCGATGGAAGGTTGCAGCGGAAAGACTGTAGAAGAGTGCTGGGAGAGAGAGAGAGTGGGGAGGAGAGTAGGAGGAGGAGGGGGGAGGAGAGTAGGAGGAGGAGGGGGGAGGAGAGTAGGGTAGGCACGGCGAAGTGAAGAGACAAGATGGAGGGAAGGCAGAGAAGGGGAAGGGGAGGGGGAGGAGAAATGCGACACGGCGGGCGGGGGGGGGGGGCGGAGCGGGGGTGTGGGAGGAGTGCGCCTTGAGGGAAAATACGGCTGGGGGCATGTGCACGCGCTTTTAAGCTCAATGCGCATGCGCATTGAGCTTAAAAGTCACGGGCACTGCAAGGAATCGCCACGATTCCTTGCAAGTTGGACAAAGAGTGGATAAGCCCCCATAGTCTCGCTTGCTCGATGCGCATGCGCATCGACAGGCGAGACCTAATAAAACCTGCTGCTTCGAGGCCCACTACTGTCTTGTTTAAACTTCTTGCTTGCAGCTGCAATTGAGGGGTGTCTGTACTATCAAGGCAAGTTATCATTTTCCCACATTCCAATAGTAAAACACGTTTTTTTAGCTTATTCTAAACAGTGTTCTGAGTATTCATTGCCAAGTTAACCAGTACACGATTCCATTTCACCAAGAGTGGGCAATGATCATCAGAATGAGGTAAAACTACCATACACAAAGAACACAAATGACATTCTATTACACTCAATTTTAGGTGGTAGTGCAAGGTGACATGTTTATTCTCCATCCTGGCTACTGCCATCACATCTCTGATTCATGAAAAGCCTGGCTCTAGTTCCCAGTCAGGCCCTGGATCATGTTCAAGGCTGGTAGATTCTCGTGTAGATGCTTCAGGGGCTCGGTGTACGATCACTCCTACACCATCTCTTGGTCTCCAAGGAGTGCCAGAATCAATCTCAACTGCACTCCAAGTTTCATTCTGCATCAAAAATCAAGCACTGCTTCTCCACTCATCCTGCATAGCCCAGAACAGGCTCCCCGATCATCTTTGGGCCTGTACGAGTGGTCACTCCTATCAGTGCCTGCTCGTCACGCACTTGTGCTGAAGAAGTGTTCAGTTATCAGCACAGGCGGATCTCTTGGGGTATTACTGCGCTAGGTAACAGCGCTTCGCAGGAGTAGTAGAAGCACTGGAAGCGTGAGTGAGAGTTTTGAGGTTTGCGCTTACTGCTGCTAGCCTACAATTACATCCCGTAAAATAAGTAAATGTATGGTTTGAGGGTTTTTCTGTGTTGTGATCCATTCTGAGATTTCTCAAACTGCATTTGCTACTTTCAGGAATGTGCCTCCATACCCCATTGCACCTTACTTCTCCTGCGAGGAAGCTATTAGTACCTTTAAGATCAACGAGGTCACCCTGTATCCCTCTCAACCTGGGTTAATAGTTACAAAGCTACAAGTTGTTCTGTTGGGTAAGTACCACGGGGTACTGGTTGAGAACCTGATCACAATCAATAGTACTTGCTCAAGGCACTGGATGGTCATAGGGATTAAGACAGCCACAGAATACGTTTAGAGTTTGACCCAAGAGATTGCAGACTTGAAAAAAGAAATAATTGAAGATAAGGCACTCACAAACGTTAAGGAATTACTAGAACATGTAGAGAAAACAACTGCAGAGCTCAACACCATTACACTCAATAGGAAGCTGGATAAACCTTCACAGGACATTAGAATCTATGACAAGAAATTAACCTATCCATATCTGTCTGATGAGTACTATCAGGAAAGCCAGGGTTACTTTACCAAAAAGGGTAGGCAGGGACCTACATGTTTCGCCACTTTCTCAGATTCTTCGGCTGGAAGTGGCTCAGAGAGTGACACAGAAAGAGCAGGGACCAGTTATCATCTCCGTAATCAATCCAGCTCCTATCATGATTTAGCCAGTGGTCAACAGTCTTCTTTTTTAAGGGACAACACTTGGAACTCAAACAGAGGGTGAGCAGAATTGGGGCAGGTCACGGGAATGGAACCGGGGAGGCAACTCTCAGAGGGGGAACAACAGAGTCTGGTTCTTCCCAGAGGAATCACACAGCAAAATACAGACCTGCAGACAGACATACAGATGGTAAATCTTGAACAGCTTCCCATTTCTAGTCTGTCCAATGACCGCATGAACCCCATCATGAATCTATCAAAGTACACTCTCACTAAGTCAGAAAAAAGCATCCTCAATAAGGGACTATTATTTATAACCACAACCCCTACAGATTTATTTAACACCAAGGTTGAATTACAACGCTTTTTTAGAAAGATCAGATTGAAGTATTACTTTATGCCAAATCCTCTAGAGAACAGGCTAAATGGTGCTAAACCATTTAGTACGCCCTCTCATGTCATGCCAGTGGCGCATATGGTAAACAATAAAATCTTGGCTTATGGGCAGGTTGCTTTGAAAGAAGTAATGGAGGTTTTAAAGAACAGAGGTTAACCCGGCGCTGGTCCTTTCAGATTGCAGCCACTGAGTCACTCCAGTTCTACAAATTGAAAGGTAAACTTCTGGAGTCATCTCTGTCAGCCTTCTCAAGGTCAGGGTGATGCTTTCTTTACTGAGAATCTTACTAAAAGGCAAAGGAATGCCCTGGCAACCAGACAAAAAGGAGTCATTAAATAAAAATAAGTTGAAAACTATAGAGAGTTCTATGAGGCCTTACACAGGGCGTAACTGCACTGTGCAAAAATCTTATAACCTAGTGACCTTGCACTTTGTTGTCAATTAGTCTCAGTTGAGAGACTTATCTCTGTGAGTCCTGGCGTTTTAGCCAACAGAAGTTTAGACTTTACAAATCTGCTATGATGCAGGCATGTTCAGAGCCTGAAGCAAAATTACATTTGTCATAGTATTTTCCATAATACCCAGGAGTTTTCAGGCCATTTGTTGCAGTTTTGCACTCCTTCCTGTTAATTAGTGATAAGGCTGTCAAGAAGCTTTCTGCACAGTCTTAATGTAGATTCAGCCCATTAAACCCTGATAGTTGCTGTGGATTCCAAACCCAGCTCTAGTCAAAGAGGCCATTTTCGTTGCCTCCAACAGGGCCCATGGTATCTATACCACAGTCACATGACAATACAAAATAAACATATATGGCAGTGAGAATTTCAATTGTTTGAGTTGTATCTTTAGAGCAAAGACCTTGCCCCGAGAATGATATGCTTGCCAGGTCTGACAACATTCTGCTAGCTTGCTGGTTCAAGCTGCACAGTATTAGATGTGGTCTTGAAAGGTGTAGTTCAGGCACGGACCTTGTGGCGGTTTTTCCTAAAAGAACGTTTTCCATTAAAGGGTGTTGCATGAGTTCAGTGGTTGTGGGCCAGATTTACAGCTCACATTTCTTAACTTTAAAAGACCCTGCCAATGGTGTTTTGCTGGTGCGAAAATGTATTGTAGACTAACACCTCAGGGTTAAACTAGCTGTCAAAGATACTAAATCCCAACTTCATAAAAAAAATATTTCGAGGGGGGCCGCGCCGAAAAAAAGTTTGAAGAACTCTGCCAAAGGGTAAGCAACGAATCTTGCAACATTGCAGCCGGATTAGATGTGGGACACAAGGGGCGCCTCTGGTGTAACACTTCCATGAACAAAAACACTCAGTGGAAAGCCTAAGGTGGGGGGTCACTGAAAAAGTGACACTAGACCCGAGAGGAGGA
Organism: Lissotriton vulgaris; assembly: GCF_964263255.1. NCBI lineage: Eukaryota > Metazoa > Chordata > Amphibia > Caudata > Salamandridae > Lissotriton > Lissotriton vulgaris. The sequence continues at coordinate 283,510 of NW_028244346.1, forward strand.
GACAAAGTCTAAACTTAACACCAGGGAGTGCAAGTGGATATATATATATATCTTGGATTCAGTAAGTACTGGTTTAAATGAGGTTGAGGAAACGAATAGGCAAACTGGCTATCTGACATATATCTGATACGTAACTGATTCTTGCCCTTAACCTGCCATGGATGACCTATTTATACTACCCGAGGGTTATGCAACCTTTTTAGTGAACCGCCACCATCATTAAAATGACATAACCGGATCGCAGGTAATCGACTGCAATGCGCTTTTTATACAATTCAATTCAGCAAGAGGTCATGTTTAGAGGGACAAGCTCTTGACATGCACAACACTGCGGCAGGTCCTGGCTCACGTGCCATTTTTTAATCTTCTGAATGTACATGGTAAACATTTCATAGGCCCCAGTCACACCTTTTTGTATGACCCTCTGACATGCATTTATCTAACCTTCTTTATCAGTGAGGGGGAACAGATGTCAAGATGGCCGCCCTGTTTTTCATTTACGTGCGCAAAATCCCTAATGTTCTTCTCAACCCGCACAACCACGAGTGGCGTCAGTAGTCATTTGCCACATTGTTGAGCCCCTACACTCTACATGATAGAACAGAGGTTAAGATGACCACCACATTTCTAGTCATGAGCATCAGACCTCTTTTGACCTTGTGACACGGTCACGTGATGTAAGCAATAATCTATAGAATTTCCAGCTGCGGCCCACATTTCACGAGCCTTTGTTAGACATGAGTCTATCAAGAAAATGTATTTCTTGGACTTACGGCAGCGGTAGTAACCATCCACCGCTCTGCACTGCTTCTACACTCGTGTGTATCTTGATAGGCCAACAGAGGTCAAGATGGCTCCCACGTTAGCATTCACAGACAGCAGACCTCACATGGCCATGTGACATCGTCACGTGGTGTCCCAGCAATCCATTTAAGAAGGGAACATCAGCCACAGCTCACTTGAAAGCGAGTTGGTGAGATACACTCGAGAATATATGTAAGGAGACTATGACTGTTGATGGGATGCGGGTAGGCGGGAGCATGTAGTTTTGCACCGCTGAGCACTTTTTTTCTTGAATTAATTACATGTCCATCTTGCCTCCAGTATTTAAGAAGCTTTGGGAAGCAAGCACGGATGGTCTTTGGCATCAACACATGACGATCTCTAAGGACTGAATACCACTAATACTTTGAACCCACTACCCCCTGGAGTCCGACGAGCACATTCAGAGGGGTTCCGACGAGCACGTTCAGAGGGGTGAGTTTATAAGACCTTACATTGAGGGGTCATCTTTGGAAGTCCATGTGTGGACCTGTTTTACCAAAGGGAGAGGAGTACACTTAGTATTTCCCTCTTATTACAGGTACACAGGTGAATTTAAAACAGCTGGTTAATTGGTAAGTACATGTAACGGATGCAGAAACTGCATACAGTAAGTAGTAGCTACACACATGTAGGAATGGAGATAGTAACTGGCACTCTCACCATTTTGCAAACGATCCTTGAATAAGAACTCCTTCCAGGCTCGGAGGAGTTTATAGATTTAATCTTGTGAATTCACAACCACCAAGGGTAAGTCCCCAAGAGTATGGCGGCTCACACATTGTACTTTTTTTATTCCACACCACACCAATAGGAATTTCATTGCCCTTTGAATAGGCTGCCACACTTCCTTTTGTCCTGAAGAAGACCCTACTTGATGTATCTACAAACACATATATATACAGGGTCGAAACATCGACGTACAACCATCTCATGTCCTGGCTCACTATAGCAATTAATTTAAGAAATAGGACTAGCTAAAGTGAAAGACATGAAAAGGATGGAGAATTTATGTTATTGTCTTGTTTATTGTTTGAATTTGAAAGGTCACCCATTTGCACTATATGTCACCACAGTCACCCATTGAATTGTCTGTGTATTTGTTATTGTGTTTTCTTTGTCAGACAGCCCCCATTGGTATTATCTTTTTGTATAAACTTATTTACACAATTGGCGAGAAAAACAGAACAAATAATTTAATAAATATATATTTTTGATAAAAACTTACAGAGGTGTGGTACATTTATAAAAGTCTCGTACAAAATCAATATTGATTGTGAAAGAAATAATCAGGTTCTGAACCTGTACCCTGTGGTACTTACCCAAAGGAACCACTTGTAGCTTTATAATAAAAAAAAGGAAGTTATTGGTGCCAGGACCGGGGTCACCCTCACTAACAGTGAAATGTGGTTTAGATCTTTTCTCTTTAGCCTGTATACACTTTCTCATTACATATATTTGAACCTGGAGCTTTAATCTTCCTTTTACCCCTGTCTCTGTATATGCCATGCCTGATGGTAAAGCATATGAGCCGATGTTTCCATCACCTAACATGTCGCTATGCAAACATGACGCGGCTTATCGCCGGAAGCAATATGGAAACCTAGGTCAAATCCAGCCATTGCTGAGGCTAGAAACGTGAACTGAAGGCAGAAACTTCAACATGGACAGCAACCCCTGGCCATTCCCCACAATCACCTCAATCCATTTCCGGGGCACGAAAGAAAAGTCTCTGTTAACTGTGCCACATGACTGATGGCTTGGATGCAAGTGGAAAGGAAGGAGTGACCGCAACTGCAAGGCAAGGAAGGAGGGCAAGATTAGGGGTGTGGGGGGAATATCACACAGCTGGAGGATGAGGGAGTTTGCCAAGGAAGAGGAACTTGACATGTGACCAAGGGTGGCTTGCTGATCAGGCATGGAAGGAAAGAAGGGAAATCAGGAAATACAGAGGATTGACAGTGGTGGAAGTCCTAAAGGTGAGAGGTTGAACAAGGGGGCACCTAAGGGGTGAATGATGATATATGTGGACGGGGTGGTAATTCAGGCATGTTTGTTATTTCATAGCCTTGTTTAGTGCTACTAATAGAATACACCCTGAAGAATTGCTCTATACATCTATATGAAAAGTTATCTCCTTTAATGATGTGGCTAAGCCATCACAGTCCACCCTTTAGACCACTTATAAGATCATTTAGTGTCAACAATGACCTACCAGAATAAGAATGCCTTTCAACATTCCTAGAATGGGTAATCTATCAAATGATCTCAGGGTTTATAAAGCTCAAAGTTTGCAGAGTCTCACCAGGCAACCACACCAAGAAGGGTAAGCGCTCTCCTCGCCATGTGATTTTTAAAGACCGCCATACACTTCTCGAACAGAAAGAGAAGCAAAAAGCTCGGTCTATGGTGAACACCCCAGGTAACTGTATAATAGACCAGGTACTCTCAGTATCAGTGGGATCGCCTAGCTTTCATAAGATGGAGACAAGGCAGTTCTTAGAGAAGAGATGAGATAGCCTTCAACTTCCCTCTCCACAAAGAAGGAAAGGAGACAGGATCAAGGACTTATTCCATTGCCTGCATGCTGGAAACATATTGAGAGAACCTCCTCTCCTAAAACAGCATTCCTTCCACACACAAGTCATACACCTTGGCTTCTTGTCACACACCATAAGTACTGGTTCTTACCTGTGATGCTGAAGCTCCAAGAGTATGGACTTCTCGAGCTGAGTTTCGGTGGATATTAGAAAGGAGGAGTCCATGTCATGGGCTCCTGACCTGGCTTCCTGGAGAAGAGGTGCAGTCAGTGGCTGGTCGACATGTCTGTCCCAGACATCAGCTGGTCCTTTTGGGATGTGCTGCTCATCTCGCAGTCGAGCCTCCTCATAGATTAACAAGTTGCGTGACCGAACTAAGGAGTAAATAGGCAAAGATAAGGTGGAAGAATCTTAAAAAGAAAAAAAAACTTTTTTATTTGCATACTTGTACGTTTCCTTTCACTTTCTAATTTTAAGGATATTACCGCCTCCCTGTTTGAATCTATTATGGATCCACGTCTTCTTGACATTTCATATACCCCACACAAAATCTGCAATCCCTGCTGCTTTACCTATAGAGGCTGCATATGATTCTGACGCAGAATGCTGGCTCGACAGCACTGTCTTTGTGGCAGAGGGATAAGGCCCATAATTCTGTGAGAAACTTCCAAAGGCAACTGCAAAGCAAAGCACTACCACCTAAGACGAAAACAATAAATAGTTTAGGAAAGAAATCACAAGTAGATAAGAAGAAAGCAAAGAGAAAAAAATACAGTAATTCATACTAAGAATAATGTTGTAGCAATGCGGTCATGCACAGATTTGAATGCTCCAAATCATGCCCTTCCGCAGAAGACTAGATATTGAAACATCTCAATTTATTTGTAAATTAGTTTTGTCCAGTTTTACATATAACATCAGGCATGTTCAATTACAGTATTGACTGAAACACTTGACAATTAAGGTTTTTGGATCATAAACACAAAATGGTCTATTAGGATAAGATAGGATTATATGGAACTGGATTTTGGAAAGTCTGGTGTGAACATACAAAAAAAATACACTTGAGATCTATAGTTACAGGTAGGTCAATTTATCTTCTTCAACACAGGATCTTCTTATAATGCACAGCGTATAAAAGAAAGTGCTCACAGAAAAAACTGAAGTGTGTGCTAAATTGCTGATCCTTTGCTTGAAAATGAAATTGACGGTGGGCATCATTTGCTTACAAGTGTTTCATGTTGTTGCCTTGCAAATAACAGCGAAAGGAACACTGCTGAAGATTGTAGTAGCTGCTGCCTCACCTCTAGGATTCATGAAAAAACTAAGGGACATGCTTGCTCCCGGATAAAGTTTAAACCAATCAAGGGTTCACCAACTGATATCCTGGTCTAATGCAACCTCTGTTTAACACACAACACAAAATCTACCAGATAACTTGGTAAAATATCATTATGGTGTTTTTTTTTTGCATTGAGCATGTGTAAGACATGTTGACAGACCTCTGGAATAGAAACTGCCAATTTAAAATAAAAATAAAAATTATTATGGGCATAATTATCAAAATTATTGTTTGGATGAGCCCCATCAGCAATACTGGCCTTGGGAAAGTGACCTCTGAGACACGTGCTCAGCAGGGCCAGAGTCAGAGGGTCCCCAGGAGAATCTCTGCCAATCCCTACCAGTGACAGACCTCCTCCAAGAGCGCGATCACTACTGTAAATCACATCTGCCCTTTGCTACCGGTCGGTGCACAAGAACTGGATAAAGGGGAGCATTTTTTCAAGCTGGTGATAGTGCTGGTACCTGGGACAGTTAGGTGTAAGGGCACAGTTCACTGCTGACTCCGGTGGTAAGCCATGCACTTGATGAGAATGAATTTGCTAAATCAGGTCAAACTCTTTATCTTCTGAAAATGTAACTATTACAAGCCAGTCTCGGAGAAGAGCAAAAACTATCCAAGCATGAGGCAGCGCAAACACAATCGCCTGTGACTACCTCAAAGGATAAGAATAGACGCTACTCTGCTACAAGCGTCCATCCCCCACCCCTCATATTCCAACAGTGTGTTGGCTACAGCGATGAAGGAGATCTTCTGTTAATCCTGCTACCCAAAATATCTTGTAAGGACTGCAAAGGAAGGCCACAGATATTTCGAATGTGGAAATCTGTAGAGCCTACTATATCTCCGAGACCAATGGATTCAAGGTTATTCTGACCCGAAGCTAGTTTGCTTTCACTTTTACATAATCTGAAAGACGGCTCCCCAGACCTGTGCTGGAGAAGGGGGGAGCTGCTGGGGGACTGTTGTGCTGCTTCATGTGATTGCATGTGCTGCAGACCCATCGGCCTGACCTGAGCATGTCTGCAATAGTCCTGGGCGTAAAATTCCGCTCTGCTCGTGGAGTTTTTTCCACCCTGCTTATAGCGTGAAGTTCTGAAAAGCTCAGTGGAGCGTAGCGGATTATTTTCCTCGCTCGCTAACATTAAGTTGGCGAGCGAGAAATATCTTCCTCCAGACCATCTCCAGGCGAGATGTCTCAACGCGAGCGGTCCCGGATGGTTGCTACCACTCTCGTTAAGAAACCTTCCATTCATGTTGAGGAAGCTGCCCCTCGAGTAGAGTATCTACTCGAGCAGCAGACAGAAGCAGCACCCTCTTGCGCAGTGTGTGGTGCTGGTCACGCTGATTTTACAGTGCGGGACAAACACCTGCTGTTAAAAATCAGTCCAAACAGTGCAACGTAACACACTCCGCCGCATGCGGAACTCAGCCCAGGCCTAGTCTGCAACTCTGATCTGTGAAAAATCAACAGTCAACCAAGGATGTGTGGGCCTGAGCTGCAGATTCTGATTCCATGTACCACACACAAGCTATTCATGCTGCAGAACCAAATCTTTTCTCCAGTGCACAGTGCAGTTTACATTTGACCCTACGCCTTGCCATAGTCAATACAGTCGAACCCCTGACCAGTGGACGTGAGCTGACGAGCCGACCACCAACCCAGTGCAAGTGAATCACTCGTTTGCAGCTACACAAGAACTATCCCCCTGCGTTGTGCGCACAAGATGTAGACCCAAGACCATGATCTTTGTATGTAACATGCAGAACCAACAAAGTGGAGTGTGGACATGAGCAGCCCAAATCCCCTTCTGTTTCCACGTGGTTTAAATGCTTGCAAATGCTAGAAAGCTCACCCTCGGCTAGGGTACGAGTTGCAGGATATATCAAATAACCCCTCACTGTGCCCAGGCTTCACGTGATTGAACCAAGGGAATGGAACTTAAATAGCCTGAGCTCAGAAAATAAAATGGAGGCGAGCAAAAAAAAAATAGACTGCAGAGAGAGAATGCAGGAGGCAGGCATGTAAAAGACAACAAGAGGAGCAGCACAAAATCAACTGAGCGGGAGCAGTGAGATCACAGACGAGAAGGCAATGCTACTCACCATCAAACAGGTGCCAGTCTGTGTGCTGGCCACTTTGCAGTAACGGGGGACTTTGTCGGCCACCATAGCCTGGAGCCTCTGGAGCTGCTGAAGTAGTGTCCTACAGAAGAAGACAGAAGAACATCTCAGTCATTCAAGCCTCTACTACCCAAAACACAAATCCCACAGCAGGGGATCACTGCGCTCCTCCGGGAAGCATGCTGAGAGGTTTACGCACCATCTGTACTAATACTCAGAGATTTTATTGTGTTAGCTGTACCATGTCAAGAGCAGTGTCTTATAAACAGCATTTGAAAAAATCTCCACATTTGCTTAAAAGTACAGCTTACATTTTCAGCCTATCTAGTCTGTACTGTCCACTGTGACATTATGACTTTAAAACAAATCTGTGGATCATTGCTTCCGCCATTGGAAGAGCACATTATTATCCAGTAAGAAGTTCTGCCTACAAACTCTTCTTTGTCATGACATCAATGCCAGACACATCTGTTTGGAAATATACCACTGTAACCACTTAAGGAAGCAACGCGCTGTGGCAGATTGTTTCAAAGGCCATCAAAGACCAATGGAATAGACCGTGTGCATTATAATTCACTATTCCCATCCAATGAAGTCACCACAAACCTCAACCATCAGAGTTTATGGCTCCCTTTCCAGCCACAAGTGTCTATATTCAGAATGCAGTCTAACTTTTTAGGTTAGTACAAATATTTCAGTGCAGTTTTCAGCACTGCGCAGACGGGAGGTATCTCTGCAAAATGCCCCAGTGATCTCGGACTGCCTCCATCACAGTAATGTGTCTCCTGGAGGATAGGAATATATTCTCAGGGCCTTTTTTCGCCACTACAAGTATGAAATTAGTAGGCAGCAGTCTAGGTTCGGAAAAAGGAATTATGGGGAGGTGATTGAAGAGGAGATGCAAAATCTTAGGCGAAGCTAACATTAAAAAGCAGGTAGCTGGCAGGATCGCCAATTGATATTATCTTGATTCAATCCTGAAGGTGATTTGGCATGCATGTGCAGAATCTATGATTTCCAGTCAGATATAGGTTTCTAGGAAGCATGAAGGAACCCCAATCAAACACCCACAGAAAGAAGCATTGAACAGAATGCTTTCTTAATGAGGAGCCACAAACAGACTATTCGTAACTTTAATGGGCAGCGGGGGGAATTAGAAGACCAGGTCTGGGCCTCCCCAAGACTCTCTTACCGGTTAGTGCTCTCCAGGACCTCTACTTTCTTGCGTAGTTCACAGTTTTCAGTTGAACAGTTCTCCACCCTGTGGGGGCAGATAACTGATTTAACAACAGGAAACAGCAGAGTACAAAACATTTCTGTGATCACAAAAGTCAATGGGAGGAGACGTCTAAGGAGGGTGGGAGGAACAGCACAGAGACTAGCTTAAGGAAGGGAGAGAATAAAGTGAAGCTGAAAAGTGAAGGAGGCATGCATGTGTGAAGGAAAAGGTACCGCGTGGCTGCAATTAGGAGGGAGGGAGAGCAAGAGTCACGAGGGGGATGGGCCAAGCAGGTACAACAAAATCAGAAATAGAAGACAGAAAGTGGAAAGGAGGACAAGAGAGGAGTAAAATCAGGGCAAGAGTAGAGAGTGCAAAGGCAGAAAACAAAATAAGGGGGCGCAGAGAAAGCGAGAGAGAATGAAACAGAGCTACAAACTACAAAACCACAAAGTGTTGGTAACTGTAATGAGGTTGGGAAAGAGACATAAAACGCGAAAATTCGTGAAAAGGGGATGAGAAGTTATGGCATGCACAATCAGAAGAGGTAGACAGGCAGAGGAGAAGAGAGGAAGTGGGAGAGGAGAATTGAGAGAGTAATACAGGAA